>NC_133480.1:9448335-9489955 GCF_025370935.1 Choristoneura fumiferana
TTCAAGACGTTCAAGCCACGCCATCAAGCACTCTTTCAATTACCAAAGACGATAGTTTCGAAGAAGAGGAGGAATCAGAAGCCGAGGAGGTATGTACATAATAAATAATAAGTCATCATCTATCTGGTTCAGTTTTGAGGGCGATGGAACCCCAAAAAAAAAACATTTTTCCTATTCACTGAGGCTAAGTATCACAATCTTTATGTACAAATTAAATACATTTCCATTAGCCGGAAGTTTGCTAAACGAAAATGAACATTTTGAAAACTCTGGTCAAGATTTGATCCAGCATCGCCTAAAATATCATTATTAGGTATACATTATTATTAGATTACTTCTTATAAGTCTACTAAAATCAGATATCTAACCATGTTAGGAAAAAAAGGTTTACTTCTGAGACAGACATATTTAAATATTGTAAAATAATCATTAGGAGGCCTGTGCCCAGCAGTGGGACGCATATAGGCTGGGATGATGATGAGATGATGAAAATAATCATTATTCATACCAGTACCAAAGTACTCATACTTAGTGACGAAATAGAAAATATTGGAAGTCTTAAAAAAACGAGTAGACCGGAAAATATTGGAAAATTAGATTACCTACCGACATTTTGCCACCTGCCAAAATGTAACAATGTGTATGGAAAACGGAGGATACATGTTACCTAATATTCTTAACGAACTCGATCTTACGAGTGTGTGTGAAACACCACACCTGTAAACGCATTGTTAAAGCAATTTACCTAACGGATGTAGTAACTTTGTGTTAAGCTTACCTGTATAACTAGCCTAAAGATAAATCTTGATTAACTACCTACTTATCGTTATGTGAGTGAATTCAACGGCAGTTAAACCTTAGTATGGTTTTGCTCGTTGCATTATTGTATGTTTGTTTTTAAATGTTGTTATGTTTTGTTTTTTTTTTTTTTGTTATCCATACTTATACTTATATACTTATGTAATATTATAAATGCGAAAGTGTGTTCGTGTATTTGACCGCCTTTCACGCCGTAACGGAGCGACGGATCAGCGTGATTTTTGGCATAGGAATAGTTTATGGGCCCGAGAGTGACATAGGCTACTTTTTATCCCGGAAAAATGTACAGCGCGCGATAACCGAATACCACGCGGGCGGAGCCGCGGGCAAAAGCTAGTTTAGGAAATAAATGAAAAAAAAAACTAACGCTTTTGAATTCCAGGAGGAGAGTGAAGAAAAGAAACAAAAACGAATGGAAAAGGAAATACGCAACATGAGAAACAAAATAAGGCACTTGAAAGAGAAACAGGACTTAATGAAGAGAGAACGTATGGCATTCAAAATGTCTCTTAAAAATCAACAGGCTGCGCTCAAGTAAGTAATGTGTAAAACTAGTGAACGTAAATAAAATTAAGCGTATGGGCATGAGAAGAAAAGTTCTAACGGAAAACAATACTTGACTTAGCGATAAGGGATAAAATTCAGTCAATTTAGAGAGTATAGCTACTCTAAGTTGACTGAATTTATCCATATGTTTATCCATAAAATTATTACATTTATTAGTTTATAATTTTTCAGAGACGAGAAAAAGAAGTATAAAGAATTGAAACGTGAAGTTGACAAGATGGCAGCTATGATGAAGGAGGTTGGTTCTGATGAAGACGAAGATGAAGAAGAGTCCGAGGAAGAAGAAGAAGAGAAGAGTGAAACTGAAGAGGAGACTGAAACAGAGACGGAACAGGACACAGAGAGTGAAACGGAGAGCGAGAGTGAACCTGAGGTAAGAAAATTCATTTAAACACTATTTTTGATGACTGTAGGCACATTATAATTTTGTCATCAGTTGCACGCATAACAACAAGTGAATCAGACTAAGTATTGGAAATGAGCGAAAAACGACTTGCAAGTTCGATCTTTTAACGCTTACATATACTTATACCTACCTGAATATGAATAAAATGGAATATCTTTTATTTACTTACCTAATACAATTATAGCAATGTTCAAACTTATTTAAGTTCTACGTTTATTGGTAATACTTAAGGGCATTCACGAAAGCAGCAAAACTGCAAATGCAGGACACTTGGGTTTATTGGTCAGTTTTATTCATCGAGAAGACAGTCCTCAACAACTTTCTTGTTTCTCTTATTTTCCTTAAAAGTTCTTAATTAAGGTGTATTTAATTTAAGAAAAATTATTTAACGCAGTTATGCTAATGTTGATTACAGGATGCTCCGTTACCGAAAAAGAAGGAAAATCTGATGACGCGGGTAAAGCGGCACGAGACTAGAGCTAACGCGCTCAAGAAAGGCAATGCTCTTCTGATGGCAAATGTAGACAGGATGCAAGACGATGTACTGAAGCAGAGGGAGGAATCTGTCCAATTGAAGAAGGAATTAGACTCTCTTATTGATGATCTAGAGTAATTAAAAAATGGGCATTCTGTTGCTTACTGGTTAGAAAAACTTGTCAGTGGGGGGAAGACTTCATGTTAGTCTTTAGACTAGCCACGTAAGTTTAAACCATGACATGCTTAGCAGGAAATACTTTAATAGCTGCTCTGCTTAGACAATAATATTTGTTCGATTACTTCCCGATATGCCGAATTCTTTGTTGTTGTTCATCGGATTCTTTGTTTCGTCGGAAATATTTACAATCAATAAAATCAGTTAGGTATTCAATACTTACCTATAAGAATGTACAAATATATATATTTTTTTGATAATGGTAAGTTTTATTTAATATACATTGGATAAATACACGATATTTCGACTGTTTAAACTGAAAAATTCCGAAGGAACAAGAATTCGGCGAAACAGGAATTGAGAACTAACTACCTAATCAATATTTTTACGAACTCATATTACCTATACAGAAAGCCTGTGGCAATGAGAAGTATCTATATATGTGTAGATGCTTCTGATTAGTTTATACTGAAAATTTATAAGATTTCACGTCACCCTCACGCCAAAGACAATCTACTATTTTAATTAAGACACGAGAAGAAATTAAACATATAATTTTAACATAAACACACAAATTAAAAATACAAGAAATTAAACAGGCAGGGCCTTGGCTTTAAAGTAAGATTTCTACAAATTGCAAGTATTGCATGTAATGGATTTTGTACCTACTAATAATAAGTTACATAACTGTAATTAATAATTATGTACCTATTGTATATTGTAATAAGTTATGAAGATTATATTACAAAGGCTTTTATGGAAATTTTATAAAATTTGAATCTAAGTGTTTGTTTCTGCAAATACATAAAAACCTATTATTGTAAAGGTCAAAAACAGGTGAGGTCTTTTGCCACTTTATTTCTGCCAAGGCATCATACTCATATTATGCAACTTCATGTGATTTTTCATGCAGCTGTCTCCTTATCTTATTAATATTTTGACAAGATGCAACATGAGCAGTATAATAAAATACTAATATTCCAACTTAATCAATGTATATACTTGATAGAAAAAAAAACTATTTGACCGGGTTTTTAAATAAAAATAAAACAGTCAATTTTTATTTTTGTCAAACATGGAGCCAACTTGGAGCCTTATAAAAGAACATTAAAACAATTTTAAATTAAGCAAATTTTTGTATATATTAATGAATGACATACATTTAAGCTAAAATCGCAATTAAATTTCCCTATTTGTATTGCCAGAGGATGATAATAAACTTTTACACACAGAAAGTTTTTTATTTCTTTTAATTTGTGCTTTCTTTTAAGGTAGTAACAAATACCTATGTATAATATACAAACATATAATTCAATTTTCGCATTTTAATAAAAATCAACAAATTTACAGTGAGACTAAATAAATCTGTTTAAAAAAAACTTACTAAAAAAACTTTAATGTTCATGACAGTTAAATTATTTCTTACTTTTCCTTGGATGATTTTTAATTGAGCATAGTTTGAGTAGGTAATGATGGTGTAAAACTGCCCTGAACATCCCAGCCTTTTTTCAGAATGAGAGGGCTAGGAACATACCTAATTCCCACACAGGGCTAATGCGGATTCAGGACTTCACAGACACCATATAAAAAAAAACCATTGAATTGTTTTGCAGCTTTGTGCAGGTTTCCTCACAATGTCATATGTATGTTTATGAAAAAAAAAGTTTTCATTATTTAACCTTTGTTATGCCGTGTTCCGGATCCGTACCTAAACAAATGAAATGTTATCCAAATTTCTTACTTTCTTTGTGGTATTCAACTATGTCATACCGAAGTTTAAATAGGTAAGCATGTAGGCATATTTAGTGTACACAAAGCCAATTTTAAGTTATATCATATTATACTTTTTTTTATTTAGCCATTTTCTATGTCCCACTGCTGGGCAAAGGCCTCTCCCTCGGATTTCCAACTTCCATATTATACTAACGAGTAGGTATTAAATAATAATAAGTAGGTATAGGTACTTATCCGAATCATGATCCAGCTGCGACAGGATTTGATTGCACAAACCTCAGGATAATTTTCTCTTGCTTTTTAGGATCCAAGATGCCCCGCATCTAACCAACAAACTGGAGCAAAGAGTACCTGTTGAAGTCTACAAGAATAACTAAAGTTAGGTAGTTGGTAGCTCTCATAACTTTTATCTCTGTTAAACCCATATTTTTTGCATTAAATAACGTGAAAGTGTGGAGGGCGCACTGAAGGAACAGTGTAAAGTTACAAGTAGGTAGGTACTAACTAAGTACAAATAAAAAGTAACTTAACTCAAGTTCTAGAAGTCAAAACTCGAAACATTAAATTAAAAGCTAAACAGATTCACAATTTGATTTTTGTTTTCTTTTTGCAATTTGAATTTCGAACCATACCTACATTTGACATTTCAGCCAGTGACAGTTTACTTACGAGGGAGGGGGGGACATACTTGATACTTGAATGAAACGTCACCTGTAGACGTCGTAGACGACAGCGCCTCTGAAGCCTGGATGATGAAACTTAACAGTCAAAATTGTGTCAAATGTGGACTCTTGGCCAAATTATGTTTTCAACCCTCTGGCTTTTGTCAAAGAGAATTTGTTTTTTTTTAGGCTGATGATGACAGAAGCAATAAATAAAAGATTGCTGTGTGCATGTGTGTGCGTGTGTGTTACAGATTTAGTTCGTCCTCCGGCCACCAGTTAGCGCTTGTTACTATAGATGCATTTGTCTATGGAGTTGCCACTGTTATTCTCTACAGTAACGCTAATCTTTGGTTTACCCTACTCAAGAAGGTTATAATAGACATGGAGAGCGAAAGCTCGAACTTTGCTTCAGGATAGAAAATATGACCTTGCATTACGTCACGTGTCTTTCATCTCTTACTTTAGGATGTTCGGCATGATGCATGGATTCGGATTGCCCTAGGATATTGAAAGGCGAATACTCACGTCAACAAATTTATATATCGGTTTAATGTATTTCGATAAAGAAATCCTACTTGTCTTTATGCTGCGCGTGTTCAGTTGATTTTGAATCTGACATAAGATTCCGTTTCTAAGTCAATCGCTCACAAGTTAGAGGGAATTTGAAGTTCTTACACCGTAGTCTGTTAGAAAGTGACGTAGGTATAGCTATAGAAAATAGAAGAAAATTAAGTTCCCTTTATTACGGATAAATACCATCTACGTTGTAGTTGTATGTTTGCCTATTTTTCATTTTGTGTTTTCTGTTTTGTCTAATGTTAGCTCAAAAAACAACGCAATGGCTATTGAAATAGCAATTGTCAAAATACACCTTTTAGTAAGCTTTTTGGATTAAACATTAAACCAACAATTTTTACTTTGAAATATTAAGACCAAAGTCAATTTAATGAATAGCACGAAATTCGAAAATAAGCGCACATTTTTGAATTTTCATGTCACTTTTTGACTCCCACCAACTTCTGGGCTGTTTCAAAACACAATTCAATGCCCGAAATGAGAGTTCGTCGCTGCACATTATATATTCACCGAAAAACTTCCGAAGTGGCAAATTGTTGTTGGGACGATGGGCATTTTTTTGTCATTAATAATTGCCGTAGTATTAAAAAGTTTATGACCATAATATGAGGATTATGTGAGATTTTAGCTATGAATATTTTTTACAATATTATGAAATCAATGTACAGAAGCAATGTGCAGTGAGTGGGAAATAATGGGGTAAAATTATCACAATGTAAAAAAAAAATAAGTAAAATGTACCTATCTTCAACTAATGCTCCACGTTCGAGCTCCATATATGTAACCTCCTTGGACAAATGTCAAATGTCAAATAAGAAAAGAAATTTCAAATTAGATAAACAAGCCGCAACGGTCGTTTACTTGCTATAAAAATTATTTCTTCTTTTCATTACTTACATTTGTGGCAAGAATATTGTACAGTGTCTAGATTTATTGTACCCTGAAAATTTAAACAACATGCCTCCTTCGGAAGCAGATGTCCTGCAAAGTGTGGCTCTAAATAAGTCAAAGCCAAATCCTCGAAACATTACAACAATGTTTCAGATATTTCAAAACGTTCAACACAACGTTGTTCAGCACAAAAAGTATGCAAAGGAAATGACTAAACTTTACAAAAAGGTAAGTCAATATTATAATAGCATAAATATATTCTTTCCCAATCGTGAATGAAAATCCCAAACATCAAACGAAAATGCCTCGTAAACATCATTTTAATGAACTAAAAGAATTTCCTTGCTCACCCGCGACCTTACGATAGCTAAGCCTATGCAAAATATATATTATTCTGCATAAGCTTAGCTATCGTAAGGTCGCGGGAGAGCAAGGAAATTCTTTTAGTTCATTGATATGGACCTCCGCAAAGTAACGCCTGATTCAATAAATGATTATTTTATTGTTTATGTTAGTTATATGTGCATTTGAAACTATTTATTCATGAGTACACAAACAAGGGTGTATGTACAGTTACCTGCATTTATAATACCTGCCTCAGTGGAACATGCCAAAATATCTGTTGAAATAGTTATATCAGATAATTTGTTCAACAACAACTTTTTTGTGTTAGCTATTGGTGCTGGTGAATACACAGTGCTATCTTTTATTTTGTTTTTGTTAAATTTACAGACAGATGAAGAAGCATTCCGGGAGAGCTTCAAGAATGCCCTAATGTACTTATTTACCTTTGGAGATACCAGCACCAATGTGGACAGAGTCATCAAGTTTGTGGCCACTTTCTGCACCACACTGGATGACGAGGAAGAGTTCCTGTTGTTTATTATCAACATTATTTTTGATGTGAGTGTTTACTATGTCCTGTGAATACTTTTATGAGCGCATCCCAGTAGTTAGAGAAATGGACTATGAAGCTTGAGATCCCTGGTGCAATCCCCAGTTGGGTCAGATAGTTGTATGAAAAATATTAATCTTTATTCTTGTGGCTTGGATACAATATAGATAACATGTTGTATATATTTAAGGTTATTTATCTGCAACCTAGTACCTATTACTAGAGATGGGCTGAATGTGGTTAAACCAAATACAAAGTTCGGCCAAACATTTGGTAAAAATAAAAAAATTCGGCCGAACTTTGGTTCAATATCCTGCCTCTAGTAAAATTTAAATACAAGTAGATATATGAGTAGAGGTTGTTAAATGTAATTGTTGAGAACACCCTTTAACAATTAAAAATATTGCATGCTTAGTATGTATTGTGTGATAACTGTGCACCAAAAACTTTTTTTTTTTTATTTAATTTAAGTACTAAGTAATTGTAATCAAGATGTTTATTTCATTTTTGTTGCACATTGTACTGATATGCTTTCTATTAATTTCAGTCAAAATAGTACAAGTACATTCTTTTTTACTAGTGCCGAATGTTTGGCATTTTAATCGAAGTTCGGCTCATGCTGCCGAAATTAATTTAAACCGAATCTAAAACTAGCTTCGGCCCATCCTTACCTATTAGACAAGCTTTGCTTACCTTGGGACTAGGTCAATTGGTATCAAGTGTCCTGTGATATTCATTTCTCGTGTTCGGATACACACTACTGACATGATGCCAAAAAAAATTGCTCAAAATATAAATGTATTTAAACTCTTTATTGTATGAAATTTTTTAAAAATAAAAAATACAGATACAGAGAGAAGTACAAAGGTGAACTTATCCCTAATAAGGGATCTCTTATATACCTACACACTACAGACTTAACTTTATGCATATCACATGGAGGTGTGAATATTATTGTCATTGATAATTATCAGTAAGTTTCTTTATTACTTCCATACTGTGTGACCCATGTGGGAGAAAACTTAGTGATATAGCCAGTAAAGTAGAATAATTTTAATTTTACAGTGCCAATGTGTGTCTGGCCAGTCTGTCCGCTACAGAGCAAGTCAGTTGCTTGAAGCTGTGCTGTCTGCTCTTGGTGAGGATGCCTCTTTGGATGAAGACATCTGCAACAAGCTTCTTGTATCACAGGTATTAATTAATGCAGTGTCTTTCAATCTGTGGGTCGCGACCCCCCGGGGGGCGCGGATGCCCCTTAGGGGGGTCGCAGCCGCATCGTTATTGTGTATGATTAACAATGTTTATTATTATTAACATAAGATTAATACAAATAATTGTAAGTGCAGGTAAGCAGGGGGTCGCCAAATTATTTCCAGACCCAGGGGGGTCGCATCCTGAAAAAGTTTGAAAAATACTGAATGTATCTTGACAAAAAGTACCTCAACTTATCTAAGTTGGTGTTTATTATCAACTGTTGGCTCATAGACTATTACACAATGTTGATATCTCAACTTGATTAACCTCCTGAGGGCTGACGTAAAATTTCTGTTCTCACAATTTAAACCGAATGTCAATCAAGTAAAGTTCAAATTATATGTCATATATATATAATATGCCAGGCCCCACGAGGTTAAGCTACATTATAGTTGATCATTTGAATACCATCCTCATTATTTGCCTGTGGTTTTTGATGGTTTTGTGGTGGTAGTGTTGTACATACATTGATTTGAAAAATAGTTTCATAAATAGAAATTTAAGAAAAGTCCTCGAGTGGCGACCACAAACCGGAAGACGAAGCGTTGGCAGGCCTCCCACCCTGGGTGGACTGACGACATCGTGAAGTTGCGGAAAACCGATGGATGCAAGTGGCGAGTTGTCGTTCATTGTGGCGTTCTAAGGGGGAGGCCTTTGTTCAGCAGTGGACGTCTTCCGGCTGATGATGATGATGACTTCTATTTAAGTTTATATTTTCTACGATGACCTAGACCCATGGAACCTAGACGCATGGAACTCGTAGCAATTGCTACTCTTGCTACATGGCGAATGCACAACTGGTAGAGTAGGCTCTATCTAGCTATTATTGGCAACAGATGCAAAGGCTGCAAGACACGCGCGGCGCGGTGCGGTGCCGCGCGGCGCTCGCGCTGCAGCGGCTCCAGGACCCCAAGGATCCCGACGACGAGGTCACGCGGGCCTACCGGTTCCATATGAGCTGCGACCCCAGCGCTTCTGTTAGGAGGTACCGATTTCAATGTAATACAAACAATACAATACAATGACTCTTTATTGAACACAAAACATAGTAAGCAGTACAGGAAACACAGGTAAAGATTTTCCATAATAAGCAATAGGCGGCCTTATCAAAAACATGGTTTATTAAAAACATGTCTATTCAACGGTTTACTTACATCTCATCTCTGGTTTATATATCCTATCAGTGCCTATACGTTCCAGTGATGGGTACAAACCTCCTCTTATTTCAAGATGGGAGGGTGGGATTGTGCTGTAGTTCACAAAATTGATCCTTGAAATAATTTTCATAAGGTTTACTCAGAAATTATTCTGATATATGTATATGTATATGGATGATGCTGATGCATCTCGTACGAACGAAATATTTCCGGTTTTCATAATAGAAAGTGTTAAACGTTCTAAGAATCCCAAAATTGGTGCGCGTAATTTATAGATGGACACTACACGCAACGTTTTTGCGTAAAGGGCTAGAATTTAGTCCACAGTTGTGTAGCATCAACATCTGTAGCCATATATTTAGTCTACGATCACAGAAAAGTGCTGGTTAAGCACCCAAGTTATTTACAATTCCACAGGGCTATAGTAACGCAGATAGCGAAGTGCACCCGTAACGTGCCGTTCGTTCTGGAGCGACTCTGTGACGTGGACGAGGCGGTGCGTCGCGCGGCGTTCATGTACATCGCCGCCGTTAACGTGACACAGCTCAGGGTGCGGCAGAGAGTACACACGCTCAAGGTCAGTGTTATAGTGACACATAGCGAAGTGCACCCGTAACGTGCCGTTCGTTCTGGAGCGACTCTGTGACGTGGACGAGGCGGTGCGTCGCGCGGCGTTCATGTACATCGCCGCCGTTAACGTGACACAGCTCAGGGTGCGGCAGAGAGTACACACGCTCAAGGTCAGTGTTATAGTGACACATAGCGAAGTGCACCCGTAACGTGCCGTTCGTTCTGGAGCGACTCTGTGACGTGGACGAGGCGGTGCGGACAGGGATATTTGGAAATAATTCCGATCCGCATTAGCGATCCCTTCAAATAGCGAACCTACTGTGTTAAAAATAAAGTTGTGTTAAATACTTGTGATGTATAGATATCATTTAATAATATTGTAAATCGGTTTAAAAAAATATACCTCGTTGAGTTTCTTGCCGGATTCTTCTCAACAGAGGTTTTTCCGAACCGGTGGTAGTTTTTTTTTGACATTCGTAAGTGCTTGTTTTAGCCTAAATTGAATAAAGATATTTTGACTTTGACTTCATTTCGCAACGTTTCATTCCGCAAACTCTAATACAGTAAATATTTCAGGGCCATCGTGTAGAACCCTTTAGGTTGGGTTAGGTTAGTTTTAATAAAATCCGGAAATATTTACAGTTTCAGAAATATTACACAGTTGGGAAATGAGACAGGTTGCCAAACGTTATTCGCCAAAACATTAGTAAACCCTTAATCAATATAACCCATCTTCTCAACAGGTGGGCCTATCGGAGCGCAGCACTCGCGTTCGCCGCGTGGTCGAAGAGATACTCATCCCCGGCTGGCTCAGCACTTTCGAGGGCAATATCATTGATCTACTGAAGGCCATACGTTTGGACAATGCACAGGATGCCAAGGACTCGCAATATGTCGCTGCGAAACTGCTCGAGTCTCTGTTCAAGTAAGATATTTTGATCATAGCATACCTAATGTGATGTTGGATATCCTATGGCAAATATTATAAATGCGAAAGTTTGGATGTTTGTTACTCCATTTCGTAAAAATGTTTACGCAGTTTTGGATCAAATTTGGACGACTAGTGGGGTTAGTACGTACGAGTCGTTCACTAACCGCACTGGTCTGCGGGGCTACTGCGAAATTCGGAAATCGAAGTTCGTATTGTTCCGCCCCTCTCACTCTTGTATTATTTAATATTAGCGTCAGCGAGACAGCAATAAACGAAGTTCGAATTTTGCCCTTCGTAGTATAGGGCCTGGCCTAACTACTGTATCTCAGTAACACAATCATCAACAAACAACAGTACAATGTTTTCTGACAAAGGTTTACGTGTCAAAAAGGAACATAATACGAGTAAACACTTGTATAGTAAGGTTTCACAATCTCTCCAGACGTCTCCCAATCTCCGAGCTCCTGGTATGGCTGCCTACGGAGAAGTCCCTCCGTCTCATCCCCGCGGAGAAGCTAAACAAGGAGACGGCTTGGTACTGGCGCCACCTGGCCGAGCATCTGCAGAGGATCGATGACGATGAGACCCTAGAGACTGTGCTGCCTGACTTGGTCGTGCTCACGGGGTACATCAGGGCGTGAGTATTATTAGGACCATCAGCCAAATATGTTGTCTACCACCCTAAGGTTGATTATCGTTTATAAATGGTGTAAAAAAATCCTGTACTATAATTTAACCCACATTAAGGCTATCAATAATACGATACAAGTGGAAAAATATTAAAAAAGATAAAGTTTTGTGTAGAAGTTGTCACAAGAATACTATATCGAGTTTATCTGCATACAAAACATTTTATTTTTATTTTCGATGTACAAAATTAAAATAAATTAAAGTCGTTTACGATTTTAATGTAATATGTGTAGGTATTGTTACAATGGTTTGTCAAATAAATAAATAAAAAAACAATAAATGGATTACATTAAAATATACAAAATTTTCACCTTCACCTATAAACCAGAGTAGTCTGGAGATATGGATATCGAAACAATAATTGAGCAGATTTTTCATATACAACTATTAAAAACAAATTCTAATCACCTTGTCCCAGCATCGTGGAGTCCCCGTGCCCATCGGAATCTGAAGAGCCAGTGGCGTTTAGCACGCGCCAGTACGTGCTCCACGAACTTGGTTGCATGCTGCGAGTGTACGACGCCACCGACCCTGCCGGCCGCGGCGCACTGCAGACTCTCATCAGCGATGTGCTCACTGGTAACACCAATAAAAAACTATATGCTTGGGTCTGGTGAACAAGTTTTATAGTATAGTACTACCACGAATATTAGTTAGAGCTGGTTCCCACTTGTCGAATGTCAGGCTCCGACCTGCAAGCAATGCGAACAGCATCATACTTATAGGCGAGCGAGACTCGACACGTTTTTTTCCGGACTTAAAGAGCTGGCAATACACAAGATATTTCTTGTTGGCACCGACACAAAATCAGTGTCGGGCAAGTGTGAATGTGAATAGTTTCATACTTATAAATTTTTTACATTGGGAACTAGCTTTTACTTGGACAATCTTCGATCGCGCAGAGGGATTTTCACAGATGCTGAATTACATCGAACGTCAGCACCAGTTTAATAAAAACCTTGTCTGAAACTGATAAATTCTTGCTCATAATGTGTGAATTAAAACTGATGCGTCGTCGCCACCGTCGAACAAAATTCAAACTTTGACCGATGATTGCTGAAGATTTTATTCGCACGGGCACACTGCCTTGCAATATGATAAAATGTTTTACCAAACGTTCGACTTCACCAGGTGACTACGGGCACCTCAGCGCAGACGTGATCCGGTCCCTTGTATCAGCTTTGGAACTGGTGTTCCCCGAGCTGTCTCCTCGCATGGAGGTGGTTTGCGGCGTGATATCAGCGCTGCGAGACCCGCCGGAGCCCGAAGCGCCGCCGCCGCCGCCGCCCCCGGTCCAGGTCGACTGCGCCCAAATAAAAATGCAGGTGAGTTGAATTTTGAACTTGAGCTATACCAAGGGCTATTAAAGAGTGGCTACTTCAAACAGTTTAACCGTCATTTTGTCAACTCCTGTCCTGTCAAGAGGGCGTATCTTTGTCAGTTAAATTGTTTCAAACGCATATAAGTTTTTGTTAAAAACATACATTTTTATCACAAGCTTTTTGCTGACTCTACTTGCATTGCATTGTCATTCAACTTACATATGTATAGCAAATATTTCCTTCGTTGATTATTTTGCTTTTTTCTTGCGCAAACTTTTCTTTTTGTGACAACAGCGTACCGTAATCAGCTTATGATATATTTTCTTACATAATTTTTTGTTTTTTCTTAGTATCTTCTTGCTACATTTTTATTTATTTTATTTTAGCGAGCACGCCTTCGCGTTTCACTCAACGTAGCAATTGAAGCGCAGGAAGAGGCCGTTAGGGAGGAAAACTACGCGCTCGCTGCCGAGTGCAAAGCTAAGGTAAGCTGCCATGTACAGACCTGCTTTATTCCTAACTAAGTACTAAAAGATTAAAAAACTCGAAAATCGAACATAGTGCAAATACGCGTAACTAACATTGGATAATTACACGTTTCTAATTTTACTCTAAATTCGTTGAAACAAAACAAATACGGAAGTAAAAACCATCGCCAGAATACTGGATGTGGTGCAGACACGCGGTATTTACGTATTAGATAAGTGGATTTGCACTGTCCTCCGACGATGTGTGAAAATATACGTAATACTTGAATTTTTTTTTTTTAGGTAGCGGATATACAGAAACAGTTAGAAGAACTCGGTGCTCAGGCGACGCCCCAGCCTCCTCCCCCTCCCGTACCTGTAAGTAATTGGTCTGTAATGTTTTATTTTTTTATTAGCAGGTTTCATTTCAGAACTGAAAAAAGAAAGCGTTCATTTAAAAATTAGTCGAAATAATAGGGAATATTACTGCAATTAACTGCCGTCAGAGTGCAGCACTAGCACAAACCGTAAACAGTTTTTTGAGTAGGTATCTTAAATATCCGTAGGATGACATAATATCATATTATTTCGTTTCGAGCGAAGTCCATAGTCGGCAATAGAGAGCGCTGCTGTCAACTTTCAGATCAGGTCCCTTAGTCGCCTTATGCGACACCCACGGAAAGAGATTGGCTTCAAGTTTGGTCCCATATAGGGGATATTACTGCATTGTTCTGTCGTCTGAATGCAGCACTAGCACAAACCGTAAACGTCTTAAATGTCCGTAGGATGCCATAACATCATATTAGTTATTATTTCAATTATTTTTTTGGACATAACTCTATCGTTACTATCGATGTTAATATCATGTTATTTTGTTACTAATAAAATATGCCATGATCCGTCATGGCGACAAACTATAAAGACAACTGACGTTATCGTGGCGGTTTGTTTACGGTTTGTGCTAGTGTCGCCCCCTGCGCAGAGCTTTGCGGAATATTCCCTATTTATTATCCATGTATACTAATTCCTTTTTTTAGTTTTTCCTCATGGTAATATGTAGAGCTATAGTCACAATGTTTTTCTTAGACAATAAGAGAGAAGCAGTCGGATCCTGAGACCCTGACTAAGTGTCTGACCATTCTGAACTGCGCGCTGGACACGCCACAACTCACGGCCGTCACTCCGATGCTGCAGACGATATTCAACGACCTAGAAGTGAGTGAATAGAGTACTTAATTCACATAATTTATAAAAAAACATTTGACTGATCAGTCAAAAATTATATGTATGAGCCAGCCCTAGTTTTTATCGACTGTTTAGTCGATGGCGTGCGCACGTCAATACAATGCAATACATATTGAGCGTTTGCATAAGCGTGAAGATAGACAGACGTATTTTCGCATTTATGATACGAGTATTAGTAAGGTCCAGTAAAGATAAGTCTGGGTCGATCAACTTTTTCTGAGTCAGTCTTTAAACCGTAAGTTTATAGGATTCAAATTTGCCAAACACGCATTTTTGTGGTAGTTTTAAGCCTCTTCTATAATTGGGCATCAAATAAGCGTGTTAGTATAATGTGACACAACATTTCTTCTATTAAACTGTACTACTTTTGTCCCCTCGCTGACGGGACAGAATAACAACAAGAAATTGTTGATCCACCCGTCTTAATTAACATAGTACGTCAGCCTTTATGTTAAAGAACGATAGTGTTCTATATAGCTTTGAAAATTAACTATTTTTGATTTAGGTCGAGATTTTCCAAAACCCTGACGTCTTGGAAGCTGCCTTGGAAACAGTCGCTCTGTTCGGAATGTTGGATAAGAACTTCGCCAAAGATAATAAATCATTCTTCTTCGCAAATGTAAGTATAGTGTGGAACGGTGGTTGTGTTGTTCTTAGGGGGGCGGTGATAGTTTGGTTTGTGTGATTTGTGTGTGTTCTTGCAGTGTGTAGTTGGAGTTCACACATTAGTTGCATAGACTATAGACGCAGCTATCATAAGGACGCGGGTGAGCAAAGTAGGTAATTGTTTCTAGTTCATTGATGACCTCCGCAAAGTTGACTGATTCGATTAATTACGGTAAGAATAAAATAGGCTAACTAGCTAACAAAGAAAAAAAAACTTTCAGCTCATAGACACTTCGAACGAGCAAGTAGTATCGACGGTGCTACGTTGTATAGTCGACTTGATGTGCGTCCACGGGGCGAGGGTTTTCGAGGACGAGTCCACCGAGCTCAGGGACGACTCCAAAAACGAGTCCAGAAGCAAACGGAAGAGCTATATCGACGCTATCGATGAAGATGGTATGTCTGACACAATAATATGTATAAACAACAGGTTTCACGTGTTTTAATGTTCCACGTAAGCTGCGGCGAATAGGTCCAACGACATAATGAAAATCAACAGATCTATGACTCAAACTCGTAAATATCAAATATTAAGAAATTCGAATTAACATTTTAGATACATATAAATTAGATATTCCAATGTCATAAAATTTCGTATTTGAGGTTTAGTCAGAGACCCTTCAAAATGTCTATGTAGGTATGATGATCACAGTCATTTTCATTATTCAGTCCGAAGTTAAGTGTCTTTCTCTCTTTCCCTTTCTCTCTGTATCGATCTTATGCGATTTACTTTGCTTTTATGTACGTACATTTATATATATAAAAAAAAACCTTTAACTTGCAGGTACAATTTCTGAGTCGGCTTTATCCATGTCTCCAACCCACGGCACAGTTATTGAGATGTTATTAAAAATAATGGATAGTCCAGTAAGTATACTAAACGATGTATTCAATTCAACAACAATCATCCTGCGTAGATTTTAATTTAACGTTATCAATAACTAAATTGTTTTTTTCTAGTGTGCATCATACAGACTGATCATAGTTGAAGGACTTTGTCGCCTTCTGCACCTTGGTCAGATAGAATCATCCGCTATACTGAGCCGACTAATGCTTCTGTGGTTCAATCCTGCTACAGGTAGTATCTTTAATTTTTCTATATTTAATTAAAAAAAAATGTTTAGGTTTACTTTCTTATTTTGTTTTTTATTTATTTTTTAGTGGATGAGGATATGCTACGTCAGACCATTGGAGTATTTTTTCAAACTTTCCCCACCAACGTTGAGGGTGCACAAGAACAGATCCAGGTATTTTTTAGACACTAAAACACGCTTATCATTTGTTAATACATTTGAACTTTAATGATTGAATTAAAACGAACGTAACAAAGATACCGTTTGAATAAATATGAAAGATTGAAAGATACCGTTTTGTGAGTTACGCACATTTTTTTACACATCTAGTAGTAGTGTTCTGTTACTGACTGTTCCTATGTATAAAGGTACTATATGTAGGTCGATGCTCAAGAACTGGCACGAATGAATTGAATGAGTGAATAATAATGTCTATGCGTGCATCACAAAATTATTAAATAACAATATTTGATAATCGAGTTATGAAAAGTATTATGTACATGTTTACAAAATATTAGATAGCGCCCCTATAAGAATGGCCCTCACACAGTTGTAAATTGACTTATAAGTTATCAACTCTCTAACTGCAAATCGAAGGTGATAATCGCGAGAACGTTTCTATGTTATGCATATTTCAGAAAGCAACATTGCCGACGCTCCGAGCGCTCGCCAACGCGCCAACCAGCTCGCCCCTTGCCGAGATCGACCAAGAGGCAGTCGTCAGGTTCATTGTCTCACTTACACGCATCAATCACGAGGTAATTATGATACTAAGAGATTTGAGCGTGGAGTTGCGACCACAGTACTAATAAAGTAGAATAGGAATGTCAAGCAAGGCGCCTATCACTTAATGTGGCTGAAAAGCCTTAAATACTATATTTATTTGCTAAATTCTGTCTGTAAGTTAATTGCTGATATTGCTGGTTTTAAAAGATTAGTTAAAAATAATTCATTTTATTGATGAATGATGAGTACCGTAATGAAATAAAATGTATAAAAATATATATTATTATTTAAATTACCAGGTAGGCTACTCCGAAACTCGAAATTCGTGTCGTGCGGTCCCTCTGACACTTATACTGTTTGATACGAGAGCGAGAGGGACCGCACGACACGACTTTCGAGTTTCGGAGTAGCCCTGCTGGCATTAGGAAGCAATGATAGGTGCCTGTATCTAGGCTGTTCTTTGGTCAAGTATTCCTTTGTACTGTTAATGTGTTGGTCTAGCCGTTAATTCTCCTAGCACAGCTTTTGAGCTAATAGTTTAGTTTTTTTAGGGCTCCATACCTCAAAAAGAAAAAACAGAACGGAACGTTGTTCGTCCGTCCGTTCGTCTGTCAAGACTCATTTTCTCAGGAACGCGTGGAGGTATCAAGCTGCAATTAATATCAAATACCCAACGCAATCAAAAGATACAGCCGTTTATGCTGAAAATTTTCGACACTCGTAAGGAAATCAAAACCTACAGGGTACTTCCCGTGAACTCAGAATCTTGAAATTTGGTACAAAGGAACGTCTTATAGTACAGATAAAACAAAAATTGCGAAAAGCATAAATTTTTAGTTACATCATATAATTAAAATATTTGTACGGAACCCTCGGTGCGCGAGTCCGACTCGCACTTGGCCGGTTTTTATTTTATTTATAATAGCGACTTCTTCCACATGTTTCTTCGTTCACCAGCTGACTGACAGCCAAGGCTCGATGGCGATGATCCTGTGCAGCTACCTGGTGCGGCGGCCGGCGGCGTCCGAGGTGGGACTGGCGTGCCGTATGCTCGCTCTGCTCTCGCCGCCGCGCGACGCGAGACAAGCCGCCGAGCTGGCTGTCATGCTGAAGGACCTGTGTCTTGTGAGTGCTTTAAAGAAACGTATGCTTGGCCGGTTGAACAACCTTGTCTCAGTAAGCCATCATTGTAATCGACGAGGATGTTTAAAGGTTTTATTATAGATCGAGCGTCCGGCGGCTAACATCGTAACTATATAGTTTTGTTACAAATTACAAATTTTCATGTAACTTCCAATGATCGTGTTGTATTTGTATGTTTGAAAACAATTTTACTGGTCAAATTGACTTGCAATTTTAGTTTCGAGTATAGAGGTCCGTCAAAAATGACATATCTTATTAGCATTTATTTATATTTGTTAATATGGTGCACCGCTAAGCTGAAGTGGGACTGGGCTGGACATGTCTGCCGCATGCATCCAGACCGATGGTCACGAATCATTACCGAATGGGTTCCGAAGGATGGCCAAAGGAGCAGAGGCAGATCCAAGAGGAAATGGCGGGACGACCTGAGCGCTTTTCAGCTCGATTGGCAGGTGCATGCTAAAAATATCCACTAAAACGAGTACCTACTACATTTTCCTAGCCTGATTTTCCTTGCACACCGCTCTGCCTCTTCGGACGCCTCTGGTGGATGGTATACAATTTTTATTTGGTTTATTCCAGAAATTACCTGACAAACAATCAACGCGCAATCTTACTCGGTATTTGGGCGCAATTGAAGCCTCTGAGCGACTAACCATGAACAAAATGTCAACTACAGGTAAAGCTATAAACCATACCATAGCGTAATAATTTTTTATAGTGGGCAGAGTTCTAACTGCCTACTAAACACACCTTTTGCAGATATGTAACAAAATTTAATTTCGATTTATGGGTTTTCATATTATTTTAGGTATCACAGAAGGTACAATGCAAGCGGATGACACTTTTGCTCACGTAGGGCGTATCACAACATCTTTACGTAAGTACCTTATATACTCTATGTATCTTACATGAAATCACAACACAAATGAAATTTTATAAAATAAGCTGAATCAACATGGTTTATTCTTGCCCACAGCCACAGGCCAACCTCTCGCTAGAAGCACGCACGTTGTTATTAACGAAACAGTAGAGGAAGAGGTCGAGATTGACGAGACTTCGCCCTCTGACGCTGTCTCAAACATTAATGAAGGTTGGTAGCACTCCATATGTGAATGACGGCACAATAGAAAACAGGGCATCGGTCCTTGATGCCTTCGAGATCGATCTCATCATGAGATTATGTGTATATTGGAAGGCAAGGTTATTTAGGAGCTACGCACGAACCGCCCGAGCGTTTATTCGAAGTCACGGGCAACGGCTAGTTTAGGTATAAAAAACTTAATAAAATTCCGCTTTTTTTTAAATAATTATTAGGATTTTTTTAGGTAGGCAAGTGTGCTCCATCTTGGTCTATACACCTTCGCTTACCATCAGGCGTACTCGTGGTCAAACGCAAGCCTATTTTTGTATAAATAAAAAAATGACGATACCAAGGTTTAGCAAATTAACTCATTCATCTTTAGGCACAGAAATTCCACAAAATGCTGAAGCTGCCAGCCCGGAAGCGGAAGTGTCTCCTGACTTTATCCCAGACTCGCAGCCCCAAGCTGAGGCAGTGGAGGCCGCCGGCGATCAGAGCGACAGCAGCGGCGTGTCACCGGTTAAAAAGGCCAAAGTCACTAAAGGTCCGTTAGCATATTCTGACGTAATAATTAACTGACATGGCTTATAGTTGTCCTATATTATTGTAAATGCTGAGAGAAAATGATTTTAATATTGCACGCCCAGTTAGGGTAGAACATAAGAACATCCTGTACCACTAAAACATTTTGTATTGTATTGACCATGTTCTGGCAATAAAGATATTTGTATTTGTTACTAACTTCTTCAATGCCGACGACGAATCTATCCGTCTGAGAGTACAGCGTAAGAGCAGGGCCCTACTGGTGCGTTGCGTGGCGTTGAGTCGGATTACCGCACTGTATGCCACCACCTGCGTTGCGTTAATGCACGACGCTATATCGCATTAGGAACTGGTGTGTGCCATATTGCCACCGTCTTCTGTTTTTTTATTGTGGGTCGTATTTTTTCCTTTCAAATTGAAAACTCTATGTAAGAAGAATTATGTGACAATGTATTGTGTTATTCAGGCAAAAAGAAAAAACTTTCAATAACTAAACAAGGAAGCGGCTCCGACAGTACAAAAGCTGGCCGTGCCAAAGAGAAGAAAACTAAAGCACAAGCATCGCAAGAGGAAACAGAAAAAGGTGGCATTAAAAGGAGCCGGTCTCAGCGATCTGTTGCTGATGTGGAACGAGGTATGATAGTATAAAGGACTACTATTACTAGATACTGTGTAGTTTTAGCCCAGCCCCGCAAGAGTGTTGCTCGGGCTTAACGCATTCACTGCCACCGACGCATATATGCGTCACCGTGACTTTCACCCTGTGCCGCTGTTATAATTATTCATACATTTTGAAGGCACATGTGCGTTGGTGGCACCTGTGGTCAGTCAAGTCAGGTGGCAGTGAGTTAAACTCGAAACACTTTTTTTTTACAGCATACAAAGTTCGCTATTACAGCAGACAAAAGAGCAGACGGTTCACTTGATGTTAAGTGATTACCGTCGCCCATAGACATCGGCAGCACCATCAGGACTGCAGATGCGTTGCCGGAACTCGTTTCACTACAGATAAGATCAAGCTAGATTGATTGCTCGCTCCCGTAAACCCCCCCCCCCCTTTCTATCTGATGAAAACAATTCCTTTAGTGTTTTTCCCTTAGTCATCATTTCAGCCGAAAGACGTCCACTGCAGGACATAGGCCTCCCCCAAGGCTCTCCACTCAGACCGGTCTTGTGCTTTTCGCATCCACCGCGATCCCGCGATCTTAACCAGGTCGTCGCTCCATCTTGTTGGAGGCCTACCGACAGCTCGTATCCCGGTCCGCGGACGCCATTCGAGAACCTTTTGACCCCATCGGCCTTCAGTCCTGCGAGCAATGTGCCTCGCCCATTGCCACTTCAGTTTCGCAATTCTTCGGGCTATGTCGGTAACCTTTGTTCTACTGCGGATATCCTCATTTCTGATTCTATCCCGCAGAGAAACCCCGAGCATAGCCCTCTCCATAGCCTTTTGAGTGACTTTGAGCTTCCTCATGAGGCCCATCGTTAACGCCTACGTCTCAGATCCGTATGTCATCACTGGCAACACACACTGGTCAAAGATTTTTGACTTCAAACACTGCGGTTTCCCTTAGTGTGGCACTGAAATTCTCTACATTTGAACTAACGAAACGTATTTTTGTACAGCCTTAAAAGCAAAAGCGTCGAAATCTACGAAAGCGCCACCAAAATCGCCGTCACCTCCGAAATCACCAACCCCGCCTCTCCAGGACATAGACGCATCGAACATCACCATACGCAAGTCTTCTAGAGTGTTCCAGTCCAGTTCCAGTACAGACTCGGACGGCTCCAATAAGGTTGACAAGAAGAAAGAAATCGAGGCTAAAGGAAATAAAGGGACGAAAAAAGATAATGTGAAAAAAGGGAAGAAAACAGGTAAGCTGGCTGATTTTATCAATCCTCTAATTGCATATAGTGGCTGAGCATGATCCACAATATACACCTTCGTGCAGAGGCGGGAGGAAGGCGTGGGCGATGTGAAACCACCCCTGCTAATATAGAAACCTTGCGACTCTGGTTTCCCATTTTTTGTTCTATAAAAATCTTCCTGTCACACCAACCCGTAGCACCATTAGAGTCTTGCAAAATATAGCTTGACCACTCCTGCCGCTGCCTTCTTGCTGTTTAAGTCAAATTTAAGCTGAATTCTTATATTACTATACACACATGATGTGATTTTGTGTATGAAAATAAACTTTGTTATGTATCAAATATAAATTAAAGAAATGAATTCTTAATTACTTTTGGGTACAATACGCATGGTGGCACTTTTATTTAAACTGCCAACATTTCGAAATAAATACAGGATAGTAAATCATATTCAAACAAAGATACAGGTTGATTCACAAGAGCTGGAACATTACTTTCGTTTAATCCATTAGTGCCAGCTTTTGTGCACACGTAAATCGCGCACACGTACAAGATGCACGATGTTTCAGTTGTAATGGTTTACTGTCCTGTATTTACTTTGTCCATAGCATGGACCCGTTGTAACCGCATTAGACTACCTATAATAGGCACTAACTCATTTATGTTGTCAACAGTAACCAAAACCGCGAGCAAACCGCAAACCCGCGCGTCCACGAGTTCACGCAGCAGCGCGGGCAGCTTCCACTATCCCGGCGAAGACGACTCTGCGGACGAGACAGAACTGCATACCATTGTCTACGACAACGATGTGGTACGTCTATTACATTCACAACTCGGTTTCCACCGGGTTGCCTATATTTTTTAAGTGACGTTAGTATTAACAAGTATGATATACCTAGGTCGTCTACGTGAACTGCAAAGTGTCCCATCCGCAGGTACCTACCTCATGTTTCTCCCGCTCTACGGGTTATCTGACGAAAATTTTCACACCACACCTCTGTTAAGGTGCTTTTTCACCGGCGAGGCGAGACGAGACGAGAATTGAAATAAAATTTGTATGCATTCTCGCGCGCCCGTCGCGAGCCGCCGCGGGCCGGGTCAATCAACTTTTTTACCGACACTAATCTGTCCGCGACATTTATCAAACAATTGCAGATTTTTGTAAGTAAACATGTTTTTTCTGTAATTTAATAGATGGTGTACATGAATACATGCCATCCTACGTAAGTTGAAGCTATTAAACCGTGAAATATCTTATTGGAAGTACGATTTTTTGGTAACGCTAGAGACAATTTTGGTAACGCAGGAGACGCCAAAAGTGTCGGTAAAATAGTTGATTGACCCGGCCGCCGCGGGCGCCGCCATACAAATTTCAATTCTCGTCTCGCCTCTCCGGTGGAAAATCACCATTACACATAGGTCCAATCTGCTATAAACTATGTCAAACTAAAGCTTATATTTCGTTGTTTTGAGTTTCTTATCAAGACATAAAATTTTTGTATTCAAAGCAGTGTTAACGCTGAAATGAAACCGGCCAAAGCAACAATTTAGGTTTTTTGAGTACTGATTTCAACATAATTTTTTCACAATCTTAATTTTTGTTTACTACTTGCTGTATTTAAAATGGACAACATGAAATTAATTTAACCCCTCATATGCTCAAAGCCATATCCATGTCCGTTCGTGAACTGTATAAGCACGGGTCCGTGCCACTGATGGTATGCTTGCTTGATATTTGATTATAAAACTTATTTGTTTCCTTTGTTTGTATCTTATAATTTCTTAATTTACACCGATTATACAATACGGACATGAAAACGTGCCGTTTGTATTCTTTTAATAGTTTTTTTTTATTGCAGCAACAATCCCTCCTGAACGACTCTAGCGTGCTAGCGGACAGTAGGCGAGCGTCCAAAGGAAACGTCACTATACCAGAAACCCCCGAGGGCAGTGGAGAGTGAGTAATGTTTAATTTATATCATTATTGGAATTTAATTCCTCGCAGTACCTAAAAGTTTTATGTCTTTTTATATTAAAAGAGACAGTGCTTCTAGTGCAGTAAAGTCGGAATTCATCTATACAGTTTTAGTAAAATGTTAAATTAAAAAAAAAAAACAGAATCATGTAATAGTTTAAAGTAGTGAAAAGCGTAAACCATAACTCAGAGAAAACGTTGAGGCGCGGTGATTTGGACTACAGAAAAATATACTTGTTTTCCGCGTGTAAATTCCACTTCGACTAACATAAATATATTTAAATAATATGTGTCTCTTAACTGCTTTCGTATACTCGTTGCAGGTCCGATAGTGAACCAGAGGTGTTGGTTAAAACAAAAGGCAAACGCAAATAAAAATAAAACATACCTATTTAATAATAATAACTTTGTTTAATAAGTTTAAATGTTAAATTAACGAATCGGCTCGAAAAACTTTTGGAACTTTACAATTTCAAATAATTTTACTTTTATCCTTAATTTCCAAAATAAAGTGGGAAAATCTTAAATTCGCTGCAGGGATCAAACAAAAGGTATTTGCAAAAATCCAAATCTTGTTTTTCTAGCTTATTCGTTACAAAATTTACGTATTGTCTTAAATATTTTTTGTACCATACTTAAATGCATTTATTTAAATGAAAACTGTATATTATTTTGTTCCTGGCCGGCTATAAAATTTAATACAAATTAGGTGTTCACAAGATTCCAAAAATTCAAACAAGAAAGTTACTAATTGACTATTACTACTTTAGGTTACTAGTTAAGTATTTTCATTACTTAATTTTAACAAATATTGCAAAAAAATCACTGGCTTCCCTAAGTCTAATAATTATTACTGTGCTCAAGTTTAAAATAAAAGGAACACTTTTCTCAAGTACATGGTTGTTTTTAGGGTTCCGTACCCAAAGGGTGACAAATGGAACCCTATTAGTTTTGATTCACTGTCCGTCTGTCTGTCTGTGACAGGGCTGTATCTAGGGAACAATATATTGACAGCTGAAGCTTACACATAATTTGTATTTCTATTACCACTACAACAACAAATAATAAAAATAAAATAAAAATTAATGGGGTTGTCCATACAAGAAATTATTATTTTTAAGTTTATTTACATACTTTAAATATTTTTTCTAAAACCGACTCACGGTTGACCGGTTTTTATTATTTTTTGACATTTTCGCAATAATTTCGCGGATTGCGGCTATAGTATAAAAACAGGCAACATAAGAAATAAAAATTCCATGGTAGTAAAATATTTGTAGCGAAACTTCAAATTTACCTTTCTGCCATACTTATGTTTTACCTGCTTAGTCCTAACAACGCACAGATTATGTATAATTTATATTTTCCACTTGAATATCGAAGCAGTGTTATGTACTTTATTACGAAATATTAGGAGACTATACGGAACCTCCGGTGCGCGAGTCGAACTCGTACTTGGCCGGTTTTTGGCTATTTTTAATCGACTTCCAAAAAGGAGGAGGTTCTACATTCTAATGTTTGTATTTTTTGCCATATTTGTTTCTGATTTTCAATTGCAACATTGGCTTAATATTCTGACCAAGATAAACTAAATCACTAAGCTATATTTAAATTAAATATTTAATAACTATGCTTATAATTTGAGCCGTGATTGTAACTTTGCGTCGTCTTTTCCTGGGTGGAGTCGTCAGTCTTAAACTTGTCTTGATAATCGTGGAAGTGTGAGAAATCTGCGTGCTTCCAGTTTGAGTCCTGCCACGACGGTAACTTCCAGTCTTTGGTTCCGTACCATCTGAGAACAAAAAAAAATGATAATTCAAAATTTTCTAATTACGCCAGTCCCTTTTTTTTCTCGACTGGATGGCAAACGAGCAAGTGGGTCTCCTGATGGTAAGAGATCACCACCGCCCATAAATATCTGCAACACCAGGGGTAGTGCAGATGCGTTGCCAACCTAGAGGCCTAAGATGGAATACCTCAAGTGCCAGTAATTTCACCGGCTGTCTTACTCTCCACGCCGAAACAAAACAGTGCAAGCACAGCTGCTTCACGGTAGGATTAGCGAGCAAGATGGTGGTAGCAATCCGGGCGGACCTTGCACAAGGTCCTACCACCTGCACCGCCTATCCCCTGTACCATTAAAATTACAAGTCCTTCAAATCGGCATAATTTGTTAACTTTCTCATACAAAAAAGTGATAATTATTTGTTATTGCATCACTCATAACGGTTGTGGTACAGGGGCCTGAGGGCCAATTGTTAGATTCTCGCGAGGGTCTGAAACGTTACGCAATAGACCCTCTGGTTGCATTTCAAGCAGCGTGTAGCGCAATCTGAAATATGCAATAGCGGCAAGTTTGCTAAACTGTATAACTGTCAGCTGTATTTGGTACATACGATAACCGACCGTTATACGTTAAGTGTCCTATTAATATTATAAATGCAAAAGCTTGTGAGTATGTGTGTGCGTGCGTGCTTGACTGCTTGTTACTTCTTCACGCTAAAATGGCTTGGCGAAATTGGATGAAATTTAATACGTTGGTAGCTGAACATTTGAAATTATTTCGGATGTCTTGTGTTATTTCAAATAACACATAGGCTACGTTTAATTCCCATATTACCACGGGATCGGGAAGAAACAGCAAAATTTCAACTGCTAGGATTAGAAGAAGTTCCCACGGGAATTTTTGCAAAACCCATTATTTAGGCGCACGAAGCTGCCGGTAAAGGCTAGTTGTGTAAATATAATTAATCAAATCTTTATAGTTTATGTGTGCTACAGGTTATGTTGTAACAATATGTGAACTGATTACAGTTGTAGTGTTGAAACTAACATACGTACAATTCATCACTACTTTTAAAAAAGCTCGTATCTCGGAATCGATATTTTTTAAGTAAACTTTATGAGCATTATTTTAGGGGTAAATTTTGCTGACGAGTTTTTTTGAGATACGAGATTTTTTCAAAGTAGTGACGAATAATTGATTGATATTTTGAGCACTTTGGCCGCTCCCGCTTCCGGTATACTCGTATTTAATTCTGAATATACCATTTTATTTATTTTTATTCTACTGGATGGCAAACGAGCAAGTGGGTCTCCTGATACTGTTGTATTTTTAGCTGTCATACCTAATATAGGTAACTACTGTTAGTGCGGGATATTATTGCAAGTTTGTTGTTTATCCTCTATCTTTCCAACTGTCTTTTTACAATAGTGAGTGAATGAATGAATGTGAGTGACTGTGCTCCGTGACTCTGCTAAGACCAATAATCCGTATGCTAAGTGTTCGGCTGGTTGCTTACTCCTATGCCTCACCTGTCATGGTTATCGTAATCGTATTTTTCATTCGAATTGTATTTCCACTTGGGTTGGAAGTAAGACGCTTGCGCCGTGCTTTCCGGCTCTCCGGAACTGAAATAGATAGTTCAACTGAACCACCTAAATAACAAGCCAATTTGAGATCGACCCCGGTCGAACGTGTCGGTAATTTTGACTACTAACAAGACCAGTTGAAGACTGAAGTGGCATTGGGCGGGTAACGTCGCTCGAAAAACAGATTATCATTGGGGGATAAAAGTCCTCGAGTGGCGACCACGAATGGGAAGACGATGCATTGGTAGGCCTCCCACTAGGTGAACTGACGACATCGTGAGAGTTGCGGGCAACAGATGGATGCAAGTGGCGAGTTGTCGTTCATTGTGGCGTTAGACTTAAGTGCAACCGCATTTTAACGTAAAGATTCATCCAACAAAATATTTACGTGCAACCATTTAGGTGGGGATAGTGGGCAAAATCTAACAGTTCATTTTGTTGACTGTATGTACTTGCATTATCATCCAAACTACATATCTTTACGAAGTATCAAGTTGTTACCATAAACCGTTGAAGAGTTCCCTCTTGCGGAGACGATCCTGGCTAGACCACCAGAATTTCACTGCAAGGTTGTATTGTTACGAACTTATGATAAATTTCTGCTCAATCGTGGTCGCGAAATCAATGCAAATTTTAATACCGGGTTGTGTGTTAAAGAAAAATAGTTCGATAGATATTTACAGGCGACTACCTAGATTGTTTCACCGCACATTCTATCCGGTCTCCGAGACCATAAAGGCATCAATCTAATCTTACCTTTTATCCGTACTGCCGTGGTGTGTGTTTCTTTCCGTGGATGAGTCTACTCCAAACCGGTTCTTAAGCCTTGAGTATCGTGACATGATGAACTGTGAAGCTCGCTCTGCTATCATTATAGCAGGTGCGGCGGTGTTGCCTGACAAAAAAAAACATCATCATTTTTATTTAAGGTATTTAATTGGCCTAGTCTCCCGATTCATCAAAAATAAAAACAAAAGAAAACATTTATTCGTGACATGGTAAGCATGGATAAGAATAAAAATAAAATAAAAGATAGTAATGCCATGTCACGAAATAAAACTATCTTTAAATAATTATGGAAAGTTATTATTAAAGAGTATTTTTAAATATTTTGGTTTGGATCAAACTAGCGATCAGCCGATCACAAATTATGCATTCGGTAGTTAGTTAAATATTTTACTGTATATTATTTCTTAACTTAATAAAAACTTACTCGTTGGAACAGTCGGCATTATAGAAGCATCTGCCACGCGTAGACCTAAAACAAAATTGTCATATTGAATACATGCCATAAAAGAAAGTAACAGTGCTGTTGCTCCTGTTCTATCGACATCCACGAATACAAGCACTGCCCACAGTTTACAGACTGCGGAGAACCCTAAACAGTCTCCTGCATTTATATCTGCCACAGCAGAGCGTACAAAAAATCTGACACGTCCTACCGTCCCTAGTAATGGAGTCGTATCAGATATTTATGCACGCTTTGTTGTGTCAGATATCGGTGCTAGTGTCTGAACAATCTGACATGTAATAGGTAGGCTGTTGGCTTTCGTTATGTTACTACCTTGAATCCCGTAGACCTTTAGCTCTGGGTCGACGACTGCCATGGGGTCGTGCTTGGCTCCCATCTTGCAGGTCCCCACTTGGTGGTTCTCTGGTGCAGTGTGACGCTTCGCGAGACATCTGAAGTACTCGTCCGAAGGTATTTGGTCGAAGTCCTTACAGTCTTCCATGATTACCGGCTCCATTCCGTATTTTTCGCGCATTATCTGGAATTTCAATTACTTTTTAAAAAGGTGGTCCTCTCGCACCGGATTTTGAACAAACTCAAAGATATTTTTGACCCGGTTTTTTTAACCACTTTACGAAAATACTATTCGTAAATGGTGTAATGCTGTGCATTGCTACAAAACTAATACTGCTCGATTTTTTACATACTTCTGAAAATAAACTACATAGGAGTAGACTGCCCTAGCAGTCATTTTCTCTAACTACACTCGCTTTTCAAACTAAGCTTTTGTGCATTTTCGAATGGTACCTATTTCAACAAATGTATTTTCAAAAATCAGCCCGCTAAAATAAGCAATTACGTAGCCATAACAAGTCATCAACATAGCTCTTCAATTTTGCAAGTTGAAATGTCATATGTAAGCTGGTAGGAAACTGCTTAAAAAAATCGCTGAAAATCAATAAATGCTGATGGCATACGACCGTTCGTTACAGAACCATTTGAAAAATCTAGCAACAAAATCGAGTTGATCTCGTTTATATATGTACTCTGTGATCTCGTGTTGTCATTATCACAGCACGTTCGTTGCCTGCACTATACTTACAGTAGTATTCGCCAGCCGATGCGCGATCCACGCAGCGTCAACCAACACGTCAAGTTCGTGTTCGTCGTAGAAGTAGTTCGGCTGCATAACCGGAGGTTCCGTGGGGTCAGCGGACCGCAAGCCCAGGTAGCCGCGACTACGGGGCTGCAGTGCTATGGCCGATATCCTGAAAATCATATGTTCAATTAGAAACTTGATACTGGAACAATTATTGATTTAAGAAATATAATGCATCCGTCTTATTTTTAAAGCTTCACCTTAGACAAGCCAAAGATGATAACGAACAAAATTGCATGCCAGAAAAATCGCTTTACTAAATTTCATTTATACAGCGGGAAATGTCGCGAGAGTTTGATTACACCCGGCGTGATCGATTATCGCAGTAAAAGTCCTGAAATTCCCGCGATATGTCTCGCTCCGTTTAAATGACGCTTTCCTGGTAATGCAGGTCTTGGACTTGAGTGTGACTAAGAGCCCGTTCCACCAGTCATTGATACATTTTATTTGACAGATAAATTATATCACATTTACCCCTTGTTTCACAACCCATTGACTAAATTTATTTGACGGATAAATGTGATGCCATCTCTGTTTTTTTTATTTTACTCGAATATACGGAGATGGCATCATATTTATGCGTTAAATAAAATTAATCAATGGGTGGTGAAACAGCCTCTTAATATGAATCCTTCTCTGTTTATTCCGGTAAAACAAACAGAAACTGCATCACAAGTATTATATTTTATACACTTTAAAGTGTATAAAATATAATACGCGGCTATTTCGTCAAGGCTAATACGCGTCTTGACTAAGGTTTCGGAACTCGTTCAGTTCTTTAGAATCGACATTGTATGTAGGAGATCCCACCTAATAATTTGTACTTTACCTAGTTCCTAGGCTTAGTCGTTATACTATATTAGGTATAGTCAATATATGATATTTCAAAAAAGAAACACTCACGTTACTGTTCTTCTCTCTTCAATGTCGTTAACTTTGCTCGGGTCAGGCGTCTCTCCATCGCCACACGATGCGTAATAACCCCCGAAGAAGAACTGAATGTCAGGGTGCCGGCCGCCTCTTGGCGCGTATTTAGAATTAACTACACCAGTGAGCTGAAGAAAAAATAGATTCGTAAAAAACCTGTGCGTAAAAAAACTTTGGATGGACACGACCGTAGCTAATAAATTTTCTTTTGATTAGCTGGTTGTGTTTCCTCTGTCTTTGATTACAATGTAATCTATTTTGGCGACGTGTAATAGTGAATATGTAATGAACTAACATTGTACTAATAGCGTTTCTACGCTTGGCCTGGCTTTGTTCATTGGCGCCCTATGCCTGTTCTGTTTGATTTGCATCTTCAGCTGGCAATTAATTACACAGAAAGTAATCAATCTATTCAATACTTAATTACCTGAGACATTCCAGTAGAAGACAGAGGTCCATCTCTATTCAGCAAATACTGGGTCGCGCTAGCCCAGTCTAAGTCAGGAATCTCTGGTTCTTTGGTAAGGGTAAACTCCAGTTCCACTCCGACATGGTTATGTAGATTTTGTCCAACTCCTGGCAAGTCCTTTATGACTGGGATGTTCACTTTCTCCAGCATTTCCTTGGGACCAACGCCCGACAGTAACAGGATTTGAGGAGAGTTCATAGTGCCAGCTGATAAGATTACCTGAGAAGAAGAAAAGGCAAAATAAAGTACGACACAGCTATTGCTAAAAAGTTAATTGAAAGAGAAAAAGAATCCTCCCCTTTTTGATCCTACTTTTCTTCACTGCTGCTTTAGATATAGTTACCTCTTTGCTAGCTTTAACGAATTTCATTTGTCCATTTTGGATGTACTCAACACCCGTCACTTTTTTGTTGGTGGGGTCGATCCGGACTTTGGCTACGTGAGCGTTCAGCAAAACATGCAAGTTTTGACGTTTGGACGCCGGACGCAGGTAGGCGCGAGCTGTGCTGAACCGAGAACCGTTACTGGAAGGAAAATATGAATTTTATTACACCAACCGTCTATTATCTTTCGTTGTTCATACAGTGAGACATGTTAGTTACTAATTTTTTTTTTCGAGTATATTCACTCGTGCCGATTTAATACTAGATACCCAAATAAAATAATTTGTCCTAAAACTAACACACACTTGTATCGCAGAACCTGTTTTCCAATGGCAATACGAATCCATACTAATATTATAAATGCGAAAGTGTGTTTGTGTGTTTGTCCGTCTTTCACGCCGTAACGGAGCGACGGATCGACGTGATTTTTGGCATAGAGATAGTTTATGGGCCCGAGAGTGACATAGGCTACTTTTCATCCCGGAAAAATGCACAGTTCCCGAGGGAACAGCGCGCGATAACCAAATACCACGCGGGCGGAGCCGCGGTCAAAAGCTAGTATTTAATAAGTTGCCTAAGAGCATAGCTGAGTTGCCCAGGAGTAAATTCAGATTTAAATTATATCAGTGGCTTAAAGATAAAGCATTTTATTCAATTAAAGAATATCACACGGTTACATTGACCTATAACTTAATAACTATTATTCAATTTAGATTAGTAATTTATATTACAAAATTGATTGTCTTTTTAGTGAATTTATTTAATGAGATAATATTTGCATGCCAATGTTTTTGGTTAGACGTGTCACTGCACATTAAAACATTTATAAAACCACTTGTTACCATGTCTAAAGCAAAATAAATTATTTCATTTCTTATTCTCATTTCTCGGATACTTAGTAGAGTCAGCTGGAACACAGGCTCAATCATCATTCGCTGGTACTAAATGTATTTACCTCAGCTTTAATTTCATGTTCCCTAACTCGTAAGTCATCATGATGATGGATGATGATCCCAGCCTTTATTTGTCCCACTGCTGCTCACGTAAGCATTGTCAGCATCAAAAACGACTGTTTTTTTAATATGAACTGGTTGGTACCCATCGCTTTAAAAATTTATAATAACAACACGGACAAAGATAAAGACAATACTAACTCGTTTAATGTCTGAGCAATAGTGAAGCCGGTGGATGTCTCTCCATTGAGGTCACTAGTCGGTGGGTATCCGAGCTCGATGGCTGCAGAGACTACGTCGTGAGCAAACTGGGGTGCGTGCCGGAACTGCGAAAATATACAACTATTAAGATAAAAAGTTCCCAGTGACCTTCTGCATACAAGCGGACTAGGTCACGGCTCCTTGTTCGAACCAAGAAACAACCTGCGAATCACTGCGATATCTTAAAATACAGAACAATTTTATGGGAACAATTTTATTACCTTTTGTACAGGCAACGGCCCGCCAATATTATGATACTGGGCAGACACGCCGTTTCCGATCTCTTTATTGTTCTCGCTCTTCAGGAAGAATGGTAGGACGTCGTACCAAGACCATCCGGTGGCTCCATCTATTGCCCACGCGTCGTAGTCCGCTGCGTGGCCTCGCATGTACATCATACCGTTGATCACAGAACTGCCTCCTGCAATATGTGGGAGAGTGTTTCATAAATAGCCTAAAACGCTCGGGTTGTTTTATGCGATAAACGCTGCGTTAAACGCAATGCGCTTGGCGCACAACAATTTGCATCAAATAATTTAATTACCTAACAAAAATTGTCTTACGCGGTGAGCGCAGCGGCAAAGGTAAGGCTTCTGGTATGAGTGGACTAAAGAAAAGACAACTGATAGGTAGGTACTGAATTTTAGTTGGTAGCTAGGTACTATGAGTTATGACAGTTATTTACGGATATATAGAATGAATTAGTGACGACAAAAATTGACGCAAATATGTGTCGAGTGTTTTTGCTACCTGTTATTCCGTATTTATTGTCTCCAGCATCTTCATGAGCCTGTGATAGAGGCGCGAATAGACGAACGGATATGCGAGGCAATAGAGATCTTTATCCTACCGAAAAATAATGAATGGAATAAATATGATTTACCCAACATCTTGCCCCTGGGCCAGCTGCATTGCGCGCCAACAGCTAAACAAGCCTTCTCCTGCGGCTCTGTCTTGTACATCCAGTCCGTGTCGGGCCGGCCCCAATAGGCCGTAACCCAAGCCGGCACCGATGACGATGTCGGCTCGTCACCGCCCGCTTCCAGGAGTAGCACCTGGAATAGACAAGATATATTTTTTACAAGGAAAGCATGAGGCCAGTGCGAAGTGATCATCGTTGATCATAGACATCACGGTACCACAGGGACTGCAGATAAGGGTCATACATTATTATGCTGAATGCGGAACAAAATTTAATGCCTTGGGCACAGATTATACAATGGTTACTACGTATGAGTATCAGATCACTGACCACTGAAGGTATTATTAGTAGATAGCAGTCAATAGAATCACTCCGTGTCCACGTAAAGTAATTGTAAAAAAGTGTAAAAAAGTTGTATGGAGTGACGGAGCTCTGACTTTGCAGTCATCAAATGTATGTTTTCTTTGAATGGGCTGAAAGCGTGTCAGGCGCCATGTATAATATAAGTGTGTCATATTCACTATAAAGATGTCAAACTTTTCGTAGGACCCTTTTGCGGCCTGATATCTAATATTGTGCCTCAAAATACAAAAGTGTTGTTTAGAGGCTGGATCAGCGAATAAGAGTCCCGGAAGGAACAACAAGGCACATTAAACTTAAGAGGCTCACTGTTCAGCTGTCATGTTTTTTGTAAGAAGCCCGTCTGTGCCAGCATACGTAGGTTTTCCCAACAATTTCAATAGATGGATAACAATCATTAGGTATTGATATAATGACATGGATGTTCAATGGCTATGAGGAAAACCCACTAGACCCATGAATCTTCATTTGAAGCTTTTTTCTTTAGAAGTTTTCGTACTCGTGAATGACGTCAGCATTAGGTGGTTGTGTTTGATTGTACACGTATTAGGATCGTTTAAATAATGATATGATGTGATGTTAGGTATAAAGAAAATAATAAAATATTATATTACGTGTGTAGTTTTGTTACTTGTAGCTGTTTATACAATACAATAACTCTTTATAGCACACCAACACAGTAAGCAGTACAGAAAACACAACTATACACATAGTCTTTTTTTATCGAAGTAAACAAATATTTTTGAGAAACAAATATTTTTATCTTATTTCTTAGTTCGTTCAGTGCAGAATGCAATAATTGATCTACTTTCTTACATTAGACGCCAAGACGAATAAACATCACATAATAACCATTGTCATTAATAATTTAAAGGTTCTATTATTCGAAAAATAAACTTTTTTTTTATTATTATCTGCCGAAATATTCCAGATTAATTCTGGAAACCTCGTACAAATAGTAACTATGTAACAAAACGATCACACTAAATGGGAAAATCGAACGTTTTGCACCAAAAAAGCAAACCCACGTGTAAGTAGGTATTAAGTTTTTGTGTCGTGTGCGAAACCCTAAAATCATATGTAATTACATCAACTTTTTGCTAACGGTCACACGTAACGAAGCATGCGGTTTTAGTTTTTGTAGATACGAAAATATAAAAAAATTGAAAACATAAAAGGTTAATTTAAAAACTAGTTCTGTAACTAATTCACTAGACGTTGATGATGTCATTATTGTGATAACCACACATTAATGTGTTGTGGGTTCTCTGTTCTAGCAAAACCTTATTGTTTTTACCACGTTTTAACTATGTAGATCCGAGTAGTACCTACTAAAAGTTACATCATTATGAAAGGGACAATTTATGTAACGTGGATCAGCGCTTTGACTTATATCCTGGAGGCTGATTTTGCACCTGTAAAATTACCATTTGCAAAAGGTAAAATTGTGTATGCTGCTAAATGTAAAATCTAATTGCCTAGCCTGTCAGTTATTTCTATATCAATGTTTTTCAATATTGTAGTGCATAGCTAGCTTGCCCTAATGTGTTGGGAAACTGTAAATTAGGTAAGGATATTCTTGTTAAAAAAAATACGTGTCCAATATTTTCTGATAAGTATTAATAACATAAAAATGATAATGTAACTGACGGACTAAATAGTAAATATGTAAATAATGTTTTTTACCCAGGAAACTACCCAATGAGGATTTTTCGACAGGAGAAATATCGCTAGATGGCGTTAATATCGTGAGGTCCGTTTGAAGTTTTAGTCTTGCTTGCGATTGGCTCATTTACTTAGATATTTTACCAATCACAAGCGTGACGGAAATGTCAAACGGATCTCATGATACTAATGTCGTCTAGCAATATTTCGCCAGTTGAAAAACCTTCATTGAACACTATATAAATTATCGACTATTTGTGAAAATAATCATTCGAGCTGTAATTTTCTACTATTCCATCAGTATTTCAATTTCAATGGCGGTTCACAAAATTAGGACTCAGATCATAGAATTATTTAAACAGGTTTCTTCATAGTTTCGATTTTTGAAGACCAAATGATTAGATTCCTAATATCCTATTATTTGCTAGAAGCACATAACTGAAATTGCTCTTGTTTTGTGTTGCACAGATGAACTTATTGAAATTCTATTAACGCTTTGATTAACAAACAATGCACAGTTTTGTCAGTAGTTTACAGTAATGGACAATGCACGGATTTTCACATTAACTAGATACGGATGGACAGGCACCGTGAATGGGAGGCCGTCGCTCTGTGTAGATAATCACCGTAGATCTAGCCATTAGAGAATGAGACGAGTCTAATTAGGGAATCTTTGGATGATCTCTAGGTACCTACGTTATACCAAGGATCGTCTTATGAAGGAATATTGTCACTACTTTTAAAAAAGCTCGCAACTTTAAATAGCCAATTTTTCTAAGCGAACTTTATGAACATTATTCTAAAAGTCATTTCTGTGGACTATGGTTTTGAGATACGAGATTCTTTCAAAGTAGTGACGTTTATTTAAGGCTGTGAAAATACTAGCTTAACTCAGAGGTTCCTAGACTTTTTTCAATTTATAGCGCTCTTTATATTTTGTCACGGCACTCTTGTAGCAAGGGAGCCTAGCAGGTTGAAATGGGATACACGAGCTAGCCAATGGTGGGGCGCCGTAACAACTCTAACAAAAGCTTGACCCAGCGCCATTGGGCACTTACCACGGGTAATTGTAATTGACGTAAAATCCTAAACTGTACAGAATCCCTACCTTCCACTGAGGGTTTTCCGACAGCCTAGCTGCCACAACCGACCCAGCAGTACCGCCCCCCGCCACGATAAAGTCGTAACTGTCCAGTAGACTGTCAGGATTGGCACTGGTGACTCTGTTGCAAGGGTCGGCCAGGTCGCAGCGTCCGTTGATGAATGATTCCAGGATCGCCATAAACAGCATGAACTGGACACCACATGCGCCGGCCATTGAAGGGCCCACCTCCTGAATTGGGCAGGAACATGCCTGGAAACAAATATAATTTTGAGCATGAAACTACCGTGAAATTCACTCATATTTAATGAAATAAATCCGGATAACTCACGTCTTAAATCGAGTTAGCTTGACATGTTTCGGGCTAAGTCGTAGCCCTTCCTCTTCAAGTAACGCGACTCGGTGGCTGCTGCAACACGCGCACACACCGCGCCGAGTCGCGTTGCTCGAAGAGGAAGGGCTACGACTTAACCCGAAACATGTCGAGCTAAACTCGATTTAATACGCGAGTTATCTGGATTAATTTAATATTAAAACATGCCTAATGTGAAGCACGATTAGGTTTACGGACACGTTTGAGTAACATCAAAATAATAATTCAGAATTAGAGAAAAGTGTGCGTGTGCGTCCATAATCCATCCATTCCCATTCCAATCAATCAATCAATCAAATACTTTATTTTACATAAAAACATGGTGTACTAAATAGGTCTTAAATATTATCAGGTTTCACATGCTCTGTTGCTAGGATAACACGTAAAATACACTTTAATAAAATTAACAAAATATGTAAAAATATGAATACAAAATTTAAATGTCAAGATACAAATAATAAGGCTCAATAATTATATAATTTACAAAATAGAATGTCAATTTTAAAATAAGCCAGTTTTTGAGACACTTCTTGAAAGGATTTAGAAGTAATCAACCCGTCCATTAATTAAATACGTCCATTAATAAAAGAGTAGACAATCTTAACGAGTCTTTTATTGAAATTCTTGAAAAAATTTAAAATGTACCGACTTCAAAACCTTGAAAATAATTTTCTACTACTGTGAAGTCGGTGCCTCAGCACTAGCTCAGCAGCAGTTTGAATAGAACTTTTGGCTTACATACTATATAGATATTGGGGCTTCAGTCACTCCTGCTGGCTCGTGCTTAGGCACCGTTCAAAGTAGTAAAAAAATTTCAAGGTTTTTAAATCCATTTTTTTAATTTTTCATAGTTTTTAGTGATTTGTAGCCAAAGTGCATCTCACAACGATTCCATTAAGCTCAAACACAGCATAGTTATATCATTTTGTAACAGAGTACTGGTGTTGAAATCTATTTGGCCGAACTACCAGGATTTATACCAATTATTTTGTATTGTCTCGCAATAATACACGCGGTAGCACGACGAGTTTTTATTTATTTTTTAATATAAAAACCACAGCCAGAACCCTTCTAATAAGTGATTTATTCAACCGGTACCTACGTTCTTCTTTATCAGGGTACAGTTCACCAAATGATACTTTCTGAATGTAAATACTTGGCTTGATGTTAAAAATGCCAAACCACTATAGGTGAGCTTTATAAATTCGAGGGTTGCCCTCGATTTCTCTAAAAGATCGCATCATCAAACTACAATTGAACGTGTCTCCTTCTCGAAAAGTCCTTTAGAACTAAAAATAATTTTGAAATTCGGCCCACAATTGGCGGAGTTGGCGCTCAAACATCAAAAAAACATCATCTCCAATTTAGAATCCCTCGTTTTGAAGTCGGTTAAAAAATGAATAACTATCTGATTCCTTATGTTAGACAAAAGCCTAAAGGTCTAAAGTGGCCTTGAAATTAAATTAGATTGTACTAGCCGTTACCCGCGACTCCGTCCGCGTAGAATTCGTTTATCGCTATCACGCAGGTACTACGAATTTGGGGCTGTATTTCTATGCTCTTTTCTACTAAAACTATCTGTATACCGAATTTCATCTAAAACGGTTCAATGGTTTAGACGTGATGATAAGATAAAGTAAGAAACAAACAGACTTACAAACTTTTCGCGTTTATAATATTGGGATAGTGGGAAGTGGGGATTGGTTGGTTTATTGATTATTTGGTTAAGTACTCTAAATAAATAATTAGATTGTACTATACTTGTTTTTTTAGCATTAGAAAAAGAGTAGACAATCTTAACGAGTTTTTTTATTGAAAAACGTTTAAAAAAAAAACATAAAATGAAACCGACTTCAAAACCTTGAAAATAATTTTCTACTACTTTGAAGTCGGTGCCTCAGCACTGATTATTAGGAGTCGGAACTATAGTCGTGTTACCTCACCTACATACTATATAGACAATTGGGGTTTCATTTCAAACCTGCTGGCTCGTGCTGAGGAACCGACTTAGAAATTAGTATAAAAATATTTTCAAGGTTTTTGACGTCGGTCCATTTTTTTTTTTTTTTTTTTTCATAGTTTTTAGTAGTTTGTAGCCAAAGTGCATCTCACAACGATTCCATTAAGCTCAAACACAGCATAGTTATATCATTTTATAACAGAGTACTGGTGTTGAAATCTATTTTAAGGATTACAACACTAAGATTATTTTAATTATTTTTATTTGGCAACACGCGGTCTTTTGGCTTCAATAATACACCGGTACCGACGAATTTGGTTTTTATTTATTTTTTAATATAAAAATGACTGAAAACCCTTTTATAAGTGATTTATTCAATGTTGGTAGTTAGGTTCTTCTTTATCGGTAAGTTGAGTAAATAATACTTTCTGAACTGAATTATTTGACTTGATGTTAAAAGTGCGTAAAATCACTTTAGTGTGAGCTTTATAAATTAAGCGGTTGCCCTATTTTCTCTAAATCCCATCATCAGACTCTGACTCTGACTTGTGTCAATGGGACCCCCTCGAAAGTATGTCCTTTAGAACTAAAAAAATATTTTGAAATTCGGCCCACAATTGGCGGAGTTGTCGCGTAACAAACATACAAAAAAACATAGCACTCCAATAGAGAACCTCCTCCTTTTTGAAGTCGGTTAAAAAAATAATAACTTACTCTATTACTTAAGATACCCAAAAGCATGTAAAAATAAAGATCATACCTCATCCCAGCCTATATACGTCCCACTGCTGGGCACAGGCCTCCTCTCAGAACAAGAGGGCTTGGGCCATAGTGTCCCACGCGGGCCCACTGCGGATTGGAACTTCGCACGCACCATTGAATCGCTTCGCAGGTTTGTGCAGGTTTCCTCACGATGTTTTCCTTCACCGCAAAGCTCGTGGTAAATTTCAAACCTATGAAATTTCAAGATCATACTATGGCTTGCTAATTGTTACTATTCTGTGACATTTTTCCAAAAGTGTTTTCAATAAAAAGACGCGTCAAGATCGCCTACCTTCTTTTAAAGCTAGAAATAACGAAGTATGGGTGCTGTGACGTCTCTGCCTCTCTTACTTACTTGATTACTCTGTATCCTGAGTCTGTATCATTAACTCTTGTTTCCCGCTACAGCATAAACTTAGCACGAAATGGATGTCATGTCGTTAAATCGACGAACCAATACATAGTCGTGCGCATTTACCTTTAATTAACAGAAAAAAAAATAATTCGTTAACAATTGGTCATTGAGCTGGAATTATTTGTTTTGCAATCGTTTTTTCTTCCACTATTTGATTAATGCAGTTCCTACAACTGCTATAATCACAATATCATGCACTAATTCCGATGATACGATACAAAGGTTGTTTCTGTCGTGCATCCACAATTAATCATGATTATATCAATGCAGGATAAAACATAAAACTACCTATATGGTAATATTTTATAACTACTACTTAATACGTCTCTAGGTACTGTATTAATTTGGATTTTTCGATTTCTTTATGCAAAGTTGTGACCGATTTTCAACTGTTATTAACAGTCGGCAGTAAGCTCGTGTTTCCATTCAAAAGTAGATTTGTTCTAATTTATAAACAACGTTTAGCAATGTTTAATTTTAAACCTGTTAAAACTAAATAAATCAAAACCGCTGAACCGATTTAGATTTAATTCGTATACAGATAGTTGAGAGTCCAGGGCCTTCCCCTACGCAATTTTCCGGGATAAAAACTATCCTATGTCCTTACATAGAATAGTTTTTATCCAGGGAAATTGGTTCTTCCCGCGGGCTTATATCCATTCTACGCGGACGGAGTCGCGAGCAACAGCTAGTACCTACCTATTATAATAAGAGGCATACAATTTGCACAGGTGTTTGTCACACAAAGTAAATGAAACCACGAAGTAATTTTCGGGAATTCCCATGAAACTTAGTAAAATCCTGGAATTTTAATTTGACTGCCAGACTAATGTTTACGCAAACGAAGCCAAATCGGTTAATAAGCTAGTATAAAACAAAGACTTAAGTTACCAGTACTTAATTAATCAAATTGCTCCTTGTATTATACTTGGCCGGTTTTTAATAGTTAGTAACAATGAATGAATAAAACTTCTGTACTTAGTATTAGTATACTGTTTAGGTTATGTTTGTTTGTTAGCGTTTAGGTACTTATATTCGGATATAAAGTTACAAGAGTATGATTATAAGTACATAGTTAACTTTAACTGCCTATTATTTGAGTTATTACACTGCATTAAAATAATTGTGCGTAAAAGACGTTAGTTCAATAATTATAAATTAGTCGGTATGCTATTTTTTTTTAATCTAACTCATGTAAAATTTGCTTTAGTCATGATACGTTCAGCCACCTTGATTTAATGACCATAGTAAATGAACTATTTTTAATTTTTAAAATTGTTCTTCCTGGACGCATTATGGGTGTTGTTAATATTGTATGTATTAATTATAGTCAATATATTAATTTACGGTCCAGGGTGGAACTTTCATAATCATTTTTGTCATGAT
>NC_133480.1:9490055-9496388 GCF_025370935.1 Choristoneura fumiferana
ATCAGGTTTGCATAGCAACGCTAGTCTTCCGAACAACATTCTCCTCCTCTTTACTTTTTCGGTTTTTTGGTGTTTTAATAAAGTTCTCCCCAAACCTATTGACGCGGAATCGGCTTTAGCCGATCGAAAACTCTTTATGTCAACGAAATAAGAGCGAAAAAGACGTAAATTGGTTTGGCCGTTTACACCTGTGCGATATATCTGGAAATGCTGGCCCTTCTTATTTACCACATAAATCAAATACGTCACAAAGACTCAACTATCACAAACACTAAGCAAGTTCATTCTCAAAGCTACAAAGAAAGCTTTGAGCTTCGCGTTTCAAAGCTCCATACGTGTCAAAGGTGTGACTACATCTGAATCAACATCATAAAAACCGTTAGTTCTGGTTGTGTTCGAAACGCGTCAGAGTGGTGTGGTGGTGGTAACCCAACGGGGTTATACACATTTGTTGATTAGACGTAGCTATCGTAAGCGCGGGTGAGCAAAGTAATCTGGGGGCCGACAGTGCCCTCGCAAAGTCGAGCAAAAAATCGGCACGGCACATCCTTCTCGGAACTGTTCAGGCCATTTTCAACCTCCCTTTAATTTCGTTGTGGATTAAACTAGAAGCCTGAATTTTCAGTAACCAAGCAGGCACTGTATAAACACGGTATATTGCAAATTTAATTGCTTATAGCTCATTAATATCGCCCGCAAAGTAACGCTTGATTCAATACATTACTTTAAAGACACGTCAAACTTTCCACATCAACTGTTGAAACCCATAATAAAACAAACTTGTAGATAATTATAATGTAAAACCAGATCTTATTGCAAAACCTACATCCTTCCACGATAATTTAATTCAAATTTCCAAGGGCCCTCCAACCGAAACAGTCACACCCTACATTTGCTTCGGCCCCAGAGCATGTCACGGAGTCGACAAGCCTTATTCTGAGGGCTGCTTAGCCCTACTACTTGCCAAGAGCCAATATACGCGTAACATAATCTCAACTCTTGTAGGGCGGATTAGATCGACTCATTAAATCGGATGACAACGTTAGTAATTGTAAGAAAAATATACCGGCTCCACTCGAAAGTGTTAGCAAATAAAAACATATTTTGGACCTTGCGTAGACGGAATCCCATTACTTAAAGTTGAGGCCTTCATTTATACTTGAGTAGACCACTGGATTAAGGAGCGGGATTTTTTTAAATTGTTTTAGATGTTTTACCGGCTCCTATTTAACTTGGAGCATTTGTATGAACGTATGTGTATGTCAGTTGTGATTTTCAAATTTAAAAACATAACATTTAAAAAATCAAAACCAGACTGTCTTAAAAACTAAAAGGAAGGAAGGGTCCCATTACTTAGAACTTTTGCGCTGGTCACGATTTAAATGGGTCCAGACTGTTGAATTTTAAATTAGCTACTTAACAGAGTTCTAGACCACTAGACTTATTTTCTTCCTTTAAGTTTTAAAGGCAGTCGGGTTTTTTGATTTTTTAAATTTAATGTTTTATTTTATTATTTTTTGATATTTCTTTGAAAATGGTCATCATCATCATCCAAGCCTATATACGTCCACTGCTGGCACAGCCTCCTCTCAGAATGAGAGGGCTTGGGCCGTAGTTCCCACGCGGGCCCATTGCCGATTGGGAAATTCACACTCACCATTGAATTGTTTCGCAGGTTGTGCTGGATTCCTCAGGACGTTTTCCTTCACCGTAAAGCTTGTGGTAAATTTCAAATGTAATTTCGCACATTGAAAATGGTAAGTACGTTAAAACCCATTAACCCATTATAATTTAGAATGGGCTTTTATTAGCTTTCATTTGATACCCATATTGTTACAATACAAAAAAAATTCTTGCCTCCGCCATATTTTTTTTCGCAGACACCATATTGAAATGTTACTCCGACAGTTATGACGAATTCAATGATACCTCATAATGTTGAAATCTGTCCAGCCGTCTAGGACCAAAGAAATGGACATACATACATACCTACGCTCCAAAACATAACCCTCCTTTGGGCAGTCGAGTAAAAATTACTAACAATTTTCATACTTCAATAGATACAATGACATACACATATAACAATGATGCGGTGACAATACACATATAACTTTCCATCCTTTTCTTGTCGTTATATAACTTGTTGTCTTAAAACGATTTCATAGATTAGGTATAATGCAGCTGTTCTCACGATGTCTACCTTTTGTAACTTTCAATGGGACATTCAATAAACACATTAAATATGTGCAATCGATACCTAAACAAATGACTAACGTTTAACCTAAAATCGATAAGGCTCAATTATGCACTAGGAAACTTTATATGCGATCAGTAACGTTCTTATTATAATGGCAGTAAAGTCCCATTCGGTGCTCATGCGCTTTTATGAGATACTTTGGTTTAAATCGATAAATAGTTTCATGCTGAAAATTACAGTTTTAATGGGACTATGCACTCAGTGGCCTACTAAATTCCGATAAAACGTTATTTGAACCTGCATACAATAGGTACAATACAAATAGTATTCATAGAACACCATACATCAGTATAAAGAGTTAACGAAAAAAAAGAGGGCTAGGTATTCTGATCAATTATGGCAAAAACTTTTCTCAAAAAAAAAACAACTACTTATTAAGTTATTTGCCATTGTGTAGCTTAAGAAGTTTTGCATCAGATGCCATTTTATTTTTTTGAGATGCTGCCCCTTTTACCTTATGATGGCAGTATTAGGTGATGTCAATTAAAAAAAACATACAGTGATATTGTGGAATCGACCTTTAAGAGACTTAATTATGACATCGGGACTTTCAAGCAAACTTATATTACTTATACTTCCTTTTCTCAAACATGACATGAAATATTCACGTTGTGTAACAAATAATAGGCCGGGAAGTATCGCGCTGCAGGCGTTGCGGCACGCGCCAGCAGACAAGCACAACAGGCCGACAAGACTAGCGTCCCGCCAGCTTGATTTCTTGTTTTTATTTATGTTATTTCATGTCATGTTTGAGAAAATCACTATCCAAGCCTCGGTCGGAACATGGGGTTGCCGGCCTCGCATCCATATCCAGCCTCGCTAAGCTCGATCGTCTATACCTGCTTGGCCGGCAATCCCGTAATTCCCGGCCTCGACAGTAATGTACTGTTAAAGGTAAGCAACAGATCAGTGACTCTCCTTGAGTCGTGGTAAGTATTGATCATTTCCCACCAGATGACCCGCTTGCTCGCTTCTTATCCTTTTACAATAAAATAATAAGTACCTAACAAATAAAAAATAGTTCGGCACCGAAATAACAAAAAAAAAGTAGATTGTACAACAAAAGCATAAAACGAGCCATTTTACCCAAGACGATCATACAGCGGATGACACGTCGAGGGGAAAATGGGTTTAACGCTCGAGTATTTTCACTCTCCTTTTCACTTAGATTGCGAGGAAATGAAATAGCAACAGTGTGGAAACAATAATTCACTTTCTATGTACCTTTTATTTTTTATGCATTATAATAATTCTATTTTTTTTTTTATTTTACTGATTTATTTTGATTGATTTTTAGTTTTATATAAATTACAAATTATTTTAAAAATATGTAGAAACATTTTGTTTGTGGCTGTTGACATCTGATTACCTTGGTCATAAGTTGGTCTTAGACGAAGATTTTATTTAATGCACTAGAGCATAAAAAGTCATTAATAAACACGAACTTTACAAGCATGAGAAGTGAAAAAGTCTTTTTAGTATATGTGTGTAGTATTTTAAGAGGAAGAACCCTTTGCCCTGCAGTGGGATACTATACCCCGGCTAGTTAAAAAAAAACTACCGATTAAATAAATATAATGACATTTATGTACAGTCGAACAAATTGAATCATGACCCAGGGTGGATCCTTTTAATAATCAATTTCACTATGATTTCCTTGACAAAAGTATGAGATGTCAACATGACATTAGTAGAGCAAAGGTTCAATCCTTGTTCATGCTTCAATTTGTTCGACTGTACCTACCTATAGTTGTTTTCAAAGAAGCCTTAAAGGCTCGCGGCGGTAAGTATAGAACGCAGAGATACTCCAATATTCAAGTTAAATTGCTCGAAAAATTCAAAAACACCGCAGCAGTACCAAATCCTCTCATGTTCGCACTTGTGAAGTTATCCAATTAGTACTTTATACGAGGTTCAAAGACAGACGAGAACGTAAGAACGCGCATGTGAGTTCTATAGCCAGTATTTATTTGCCGTCGGCATTATTTCTTACGACAAATAAATATGTAGTGTTCACCAATACTTAAATCGTTCTTCACGAAAGGTTTATACATACCTATATATAAACTTATGTACCTACTTGAGACGCGCCCTAGCTTTAATAAATCAAAATTATATTGTATAAATAGATAATACATACATTAAACGTTTATATGACTCATATTTAATAATAATACCTATACAAAATATCGTCAAAAAATGCTAAAAGGCCGTAATGTCAAAAAATATGCATAGAAATATAATACTCATTATTTATAGTCATTTATATTTTATTTTATTAATACACTGATGGTTTACGCATGAGAGACACCCGAAAGTCTCAAAATAACGTGAATGTTTTACGATTTATTAAGCGTCAGCCCCTCTAGAAACCCTTTTTCTCTCGTGTTTCGTGAGGTTTTAAGACAGCATAATTTATAGCTTTTTCAAAAAACAACAAGGACTAACGACTGTATTGTGCATGTGAAAATCCTGTGCGATATATATCAGAATTAACCCCCCTGTATACGAATAAAACGTTTCCAAATATGCTATAGCAAAATATATTGCTGCGGCACGAGAGTTGAACTTACGGACACAACAATTCTCATGTAGACACGCAGCATTTAATTGTGTTAATTTTTCGTACCGATAGCAAATTCAACCGCCGACTGCTATTGGCTAAAATGTTCTTTAAGAAATGTATTATTAATCCACTTTTAAAAAATCTGTACTTTTATCTTTTCGAATTGCAGTATCTGATTTCTGATGTACATTCGTTCAAAGGTTAACTGGAAGAGATACTTTTAATGGAGAAGTTCACCTTTGACATGTTATTGTCTTGTTATAGATCTGTTAATTTTAGGGTATATTTTATGTAAAATAAATAGTTACACAATACAGTCAACAAAAGTACTGTTAGCAAAAATCTTGTAATTGTAGCACTGGCCGCTTACAGAAAAACAAAAATCTTAATTCAAAATTAATAGTTGGCTGGTTACATATTACAAATGTTTCTTTGTAACGAAAGCTTTTTTTAACACTAAGGCGCAAAATTGTGAATTCTGCAATATTATTGCCCGTTGGTTAATACATAGGTATTTAAGATTGCGCAATAATTGAACGAAAGTTGAGTGAGTTGAATTTTCACTGCACCATATTTTTTCCATTGCATCGTGTAGGGTCATTATTGCTCAATATTTTGAACACGAAACTTTGTGCAGTTCGTATTATCTGTGCAATATAATTGACCTTTTAGATTCAGAGCGCCTTTCAATCTTATTGTACAATAAAATGTATTGTACAATGTATTGTAGGTCTAGGGGCCGCCTAATCCTACTTATATTATAATTGCGAAAACTTGTGTGTGTGTGTGTATATACGTATGTTTGTTACCGCTTCACGCTAAAACGGCTAGACGGATTCGGATGTAATTTGGTACGTACATAGCTGGACGTCTGGAATAACACATAGGTAGGCTATTTTTATCCCGATATTCCCACGGGATAGGATAAAATCTTGAAATTTCAAGCGCTGGTTTAGAGTCATTATCATGAAATTTTATACTGTTGTTCTTAACACAATCAATGAAGATCATGATATTAATTTTGAGATTTCCCAGGTAATATTGTAAAATCCCGGTATTACAATTGTAACTACCAGTCAAAATACCATATACGGGACTTATCACGCTATTTTACATATGCTATAACATGCTATGCTATGTTCGGAGGGACGGTCGGACGTTGTTAGTGTTGTGTGTCGGTCGGTGATAGGGTGACTAATAAAAGTGACCAAGTGCGGGTAGTTCGTGATACGAGTGCCGTACTATTAGTGATCAAGTGCGGGTAGTTCGAAGAAATCGCGCTGCTAGGCAGACTTGAACCCCACACTTCAGTCTACTCGTGACCACGGCAACTGTAACGTGCCGAAACTCGAGCGTAAATATTACTTTGTATAAAATAGCGTGATAAGTCCCCTATATGATATTTTGACTATGAGTGGGAGTTACGAAAGTTTAAAACGTTATATGTAACTACCAGATTAAATAGTTTTTCGTGAAGCTGCGGGTTAACTCTACTAGTTAATATTGCGAA
>NC_133480.1:9503062-9694480 GCF_025370935.1 Choristoneura fumiferana
ATTGTATTCCACAGGCTATATAGTGAGGCTGTACAAGGGCTGTATAAGCGCTTATACAACCTCTATAAGTAAAAATTGGGCCCCTTGTTATACAGCCTTATGCGTTATTATAGCTGTATAGTTGCTGTATAGCTAAAAAATAGGCTGTACTATAGCTGTAGAAGAGCTGTAGTATGATGTTGAAGAAAACCATAGGCCATAGTTATTCTCTTATAAGTTTCTTAAAAAGATAATAGTTCTTCATTGGTTTTTTATGAGAATTACAATGTGAAATTTATGAAAACAACCGCTTATTCTTTTTAGTTATGATAATGGTGGGCCGCCAATTTCCTGTGAAGTTATAAGTCAAGAATAAATGTTGAACTTTAGGTAGTGATAATTGTAGATTCAACGTGCCGATTTATTTTTACTGGGAAATAGTGCATAGTTTTGTGGAAAAATTTTCACGCGCCGCGAAATACTGAAGAAGAATTCACGAGGAATATTACCAAAACAAGTAAGTAAGTTTATGGTTTTAGTTAGAATCATAAGATTGTGTTAAATAATACTGTACAACAGGTATCACTTATGATTTATTTATCTGAAAATCATAACTATAACTTCAGCAATACTCAAAATAATGTAAGAAGTCATATTTTTCTTTTATGTTATTTTGTTCGAAAATGGCGACAGATTTATACAGCGTAAAAGATATCTGGAGAGTATTATAGATTCCGTGGTTTTACTACGCACTTTCTGGATTCCATTCACAGCTTTTACCCTTTAATAGCCGTTTATAATATAATATTTTTATTATATAGGCTGTACATCAGTTTTCAGCAAATAAATTATACAGCATATCAGTAATACAGATTAAAGCTGTATTACAGAATTCATTTATTATATAGTTCTATAAAATCATATTTGACAGAAGTTATTTGAACTATAACACTGACAAGGAGTGTACAGTTAGGCATTAATAATAAGCTTTAGAAAGTAGTTTAATATACCATTATATACAGAAACAAGTATAAAGTGATACCATTTTATAACTTATAGCTGTTAGTAAGTAAGTGATCACATGCAAAATACAGCCTCTATGCAGCTTGAAGGATAACATTAGATTGAAGTGTCAAAAAATGCATAGGGTTTTAAAGTGGATTTCAAAATATTCTGTTTTAAAGCTTTAAGTTTACACGGAGTATTTTATAAAAACTTAGTACAGCTTTAGCTGTATAATAACGGTTTTAATCACTTTTATAAGTAAATAATCTTTCTTGACACCTTTATGGATCTCCAGTAGAACTCTAAGTTCTATTAGTGCTGTATATTTGATGTCGCAACGCTTGCGTGCTGCTTTGTATAATATAAGTGTGTCATATTTACTATAAAGATGTCAAACTTTGCGTAGGACCCTTTTGCGGCCTGATAATATTGTGCCTCGAAATACAAAAGTGCTGTTTAGAGGCTGGATCAGCGAATAAGAGTCCCGGAAGGAACAACAAGGCACATTAAACTTAAGAGGCTCACTGTTCAGCTGTCATGTTTTTTGTAAGAAGCCCGTCTGTGCCAGCATACGTAGGTTTTCCCAACAATTTCAATAGATGGATAACAATCATTAGGTATTGATATAATGACATGGATGTTCAATGGCTATGAGGAAAACCCACTAGACCCATGAATCTTCATTTGAAGCTTTTTTCTTTAGAAGTTTTCTTACTCGTGAATGACGTCAGCATTAGGTGGTTGTGTTTGATTGTACACGTATTAGGATCGTTTAAATAATGATATCAATTAACAACAAGCAAAGCCGCAGCCGCAGGCTATGATATGATGTGATGTTAGGTATAAAGAAAATAATAAAATATTATATTACGTGTGTAGTTTTGTTACTTGTGGCTGTTTATACAATACAATAACTCTTAATAGCACACCAACCAACACAGTAAGCAGTACGAAAACACAGCTATACACAGTCTTTTTTTATCGAAGTTTTTTTATCTTATTTCTTAGTTCGTTCAGTGCAGAATGCAATAGTCAAGAATTATGTTGAATGATACGGTTGATCTACTTTCTTTACATTAGACGTCAAGACGAATAAACATCACATAATAACCATTGTCCTTAATAATTTAAAGGTTCTATTATTCGAAATCAGTTGGAGGAGGCCTATGTCAAAAGACACACCGAACTGAGGGACATTTTATGATAATCAACAACATACACAAAAATAGAAAACTACCAGTTCGGAACAAAAATGCTATATTATTATTATTATTATTCGAAAAATAAACTTTTTTTTATTATTATCTGCCGAAATATTCCAGATTAATCATGGAAACCTCGTACAAATAGTAACTATGTAACAAAACGATCACACTAAATGGGAAAATCGAACGTTTTGCACCAAAAAGCAAACCCACGTGTAAGTAGGTATTAAGTTTTTGTGTCGTGGGCGAAACCCTAAAATCATAAGTAATTACATCAACTTTTTGCTAACGGTCACACGTAACGAAGCATGCGGTTTTAGTTTTTGTAGATACGAAAATATAAAAAATTGAAAACATAAAAGGTTAATTTAAAACTAGTTCTGGAACTAATTCACTAGACGTTGATGATGTCATTATTGTGATAACCACACATTAATGTGTTGTGGGTTCTCTGTTCTAGCAAAACCTTATTGTTTTTACCACGTTTTAACTATGTAGATCCGAGTAGTACCTACTAAAAGTTACATCATTATGAAAGGGACAATTTATGTAACGTGGATCAGCGCTTTGACTTATATCCTGGAGGCTGATTTTGCACCTGTAAAATTACCATTTGCAAAAGGTAAAATTGTGTATGCTGCTAAATGTAAAATCTAATTGCCTAGCCTGTCAGTTATTTCTATATCAATGTTTTTCAATATTGTAGTGCATAGCTAGCTTGCCCTAATGTGTTGGGAAACTGTAAATTAGGTAAGGATATTCTTGTTAAAAAAAATACGTGTCCAATATTTTCTGATAAGTATTAATAACAAGAAAATGATAATGTAACTGACGGACTAAATAGTAAATATGTAAATAATGTTTTTTACCCAGGAAACTACCCAATGAGGATTTTTCGACAGGAGAAATATCGCTAGATATCGTTAATATCGTGAGGTCCGTTTGACGTTTTAGTCTTGCTTGCGATTGGCTCATTTACATAGATATTTTACCAATCACAAGCGTGACGGAAATTTCAAACAGATCTAATGATACTAATGTCGTCTAGCAATATTTCGCCAGTTGAAAAACCTTCATTGAACACTATTATAAATTATCGACTATTTGTGAAAATAATCATTCGAGCTGTAATTTTCTACTATTCCATCAGTATTTCAATTTCAATGGCGGTTCACAAAATTAGGACTCAGATCATAGAATTATTTAAACAGGTTTCTTCATAGTTTCGATTTTTGAAGACCAAATGGTTAGATTCCTAATATCCCATTATTTGCTAGAAGCACATAACTGAAATTGCTCTTGTTTTGTGTTGCACAGATGAACTTATTGAAATTCTATTAACGCTTTGATTAACAAACAATGCACAGTTTTGTCAGTAGTTTACAGTAATAGACAATGCACGGATTTTCACATTAACTAGATACGGATGGGCAGGCACCGTGAATGGGAGGCCGTCGCTCTGTGTAGATAATCACCGTAGATCTAGCCATTAGAGAATGAGACGAGTCTAATTAGGGAATCTTTGGATGATCTCTAGGTACCTCCGTTATACCAAGGATCGTCTTATGAAGGAATATTGTCACTACTTTTAAAAAAGCTCGCAACTTTAAATAGCCAATTTTTCTAAGCGAACTTTATGAACATTATTCTAAAAGTCATTTCTGTGGACTATGGTTTTGATACGAGATTTTTTCAAAGTAGTGACGTTTATTTAAGGCTGTGAAAATACTAGCTTAACTCAGGGGTTCCTAGACTTTTTTCAATTTATAGCGCTCTTTATATTTTGTCACGGCACTCTTGTAGCAAGGGAGCCTAGCAAGTTGAAATGGGACACACGAGCTAGCCAATGGTGGGGCGCCGTAACAACTCTAGCAAAAGCTTGACCCAGCGCCATTGGGCACTTACCACGGGTAATTGTAATTGACGTAAAATCCTAAGTTGTACAGAATCCCTACCTTCCACTGAGGGTTTTCCGACAGCCTAGCTGCCACAACCGACCCAGCAGTACCGCCCCCCGCCACAATAAAGTCGTAACTGTCCAGTAGACTGTCAGGATTGGCACTGGTGACTCTGTTGCAAGGGTCGGCCAGGTCGCAGCGTCCGTTGATGAATGATTCCAGGATCGCCATAAACAGCATGAACTGGACACCACATGCGCCGGCCATTGAAGGGCCCACCTCCTGAATTGGGCAGGAACATGCCTGGAAACAAATATAATTTTGAGCATGAAACTACCGTGAAATTCACTCATATTTAATGAAATAAATCCGGATAACTCACGTCTTAAATCGAGTTAGCTGGACATGTTTCGGGCTAAGCCCTTCCTCTTCAAGTAACGCGACTCGGCGGCTGCTGCAACACGCGCACACACCGCGCCGAGTCGCGTTGCTCGAAGAGGAAGGGCTACGACTTAACCCGAAACATGTCGAGCTAAACTCGATTTAATACGCGAGTTATCTGGATTTATTTAATATTAAAACATGCCTAATGTGAAGCACGATTAGGTTTACGGACACGTTCGAGTAACATCAAAATAATAATTCAGAATTAGAGAAAAATGTGCGTGTGCGTCCATAATCCATCCATTCCCATTCCAATCAATCAATCAAATACTTTATTTTACATAAAAACATGGTGTACAAAATAGGTCTTAAATATCATCAGGTTTCACATGCTCTGTTGCTAGAACAACACGTAAAATACAATTTAATAAAATTAACAAAATATGTAAAAATATAAATATAAAATTTAAATGTCAAGGCTCAATAATTATATAATTTACAAAATAGAATGTCAATTTTAAATTACACTAATTTACTAGCTTACAGAATTATGTCACTACTCAATATCATGATTTAAAAATTCTTCTACAGAGTAAAAGCATCTGTCTATAAGCCAGTTTTTGAGACAATTCTTGAAAGGATTTAGAAGTAATCAACCCGTTCATTAATTAAATACAGTCGACCAATTTGATTTGATTGTTTGATAGAACTTTTGGCTTCATTATGAGATTTACGTAATTCGGTGTATAAGCATTGTTATAAATGTTTGGTAAAAATTTCATTTTTGAATAAAAGTTTATTTTTGCTGACTGTACTTGCATTGTCATCCAAACTACATTTGCATACCAAATTTCAAGTCAATGCCATTAACCGTTGCAGAGTTCCGTCCTGCGGAGACTATCCTGGCCGAACTACCAGGATGTCACTACCAGATTATTGTATTGTCACGCAATTTACATAAGTATCAAAGTTCAAGTCAATCCAGCCAACCAATGGAAGTTGGTCGAATTTAACTTGCAAGATTTAATTACAGACAGACAGACAATAGGACAGGTGAAACTAAAGAAAAACTTGTTAAAAGTGCCTACCAATTTGAAGTCGATGCCTAAAAAATATCGAAATCGGTTCCTCCATTTAGAAAAAGGTACTCGCATAAAAAATACAATTGAACGTTTTTATTGAAAAACGTTTTAAAAAATTAACAAAATGAAACCGACTTCAAAACCTTGAAAATAATTTTCTACTACTGTGAAGTCGGTGCCTCAGCACTAGCTCAGCACGAGCCAGCAGAAGTGGAACTATAGTCGTCTACCTCACCTACATACTATATAGATTTTTTTTTTTTATTCGACTGGATGGCAAACGAGCAAGTGGGTCTCCTGATGGTAAGAGATCACCACCGCCCATAAACATCTGCAACACCAGGGGTATTGCAGATGCGTTGCCAACCTAGAGGCCTAAGATGGGATACCTCTAGTGCCAGTAATTTCACCGGCTGTCTTACTCTCCACGCCGAAACACAACAGTGCAAGCACTGCTGCTTCACGGCAGGATTAGCGAGCAAGATGGTGGTAGCAATCCAGGCGGACCTTGCACAAGGTCCTACCACCTGCAAGATATTGGGGCTTCAGTCACTCCTGCTGGCTCGTGCTTAGGCACCGACTTCAAAGTAGTAAAAAAATCTTTTCAAGGTTTTTGAAGTCGGTTCCATTTTTTGTAATTTTTTTCATAGTTTTTAGTGATTTGTAGCCAAAGTGCATCTCACAACGATTCCATTAAGCTCAAACACAGCATAGTTATATCATTTTGTAACAGAGTACTGGTGTTGAAATCTATTTTAAGGATTACAACACTAAGATTTATTTTAATTATTTTGTATGTGGCAACACTCTCTCTTGGCTTCCAATAATACACGCGGTAGCACGACGAGTTTGTTTTTATTTATTTTTTAATATAAAAACCACAGCCAGAACCCTTCTAATAAGTGATTTATTCAACCGGTACCTACGTTCTTCTTTATCAGGGTCCAGTTCACCAAATGATACTTTCTGAATGTAAATACTTGGCTTGATGTTAAAAATGCCAAAACCACTATAGGTGAGCTTTATAAATTCGAGGGTTGCCCTCGATTTCTCTAAGATCCCATCATCAGACTCTGACTCTGACTTGGTGTCAATGGGACCCCCTCGAAAGTATGTCCTTTAGAACTAAAAAATAATTTTGAAATTCGGCCCACAATTGGCGGAGTTGTCGCGTAACAAACATACAAAAAAAAACATAGCACTCCAATAGAGAACCTCCTCCTTTTTGAAGTCGGTTAAAAAAAGAATAACTTACTCTATTACTTATGATACCCAAAAGCATGTAAAGATCATACCTTTGGCCTTGCTAATTGTTACTATTTGTTGTGACTTATTTTTCAAAAGTGTTTTTCAATAAAAAGACGCGTCAAGATCGCTAACCTTCTTTCTAATGCTAGAAAAAACGAAGTATGGGTGCTGTGACGTCTCTGCTCTTTACTACTCGATTACTCTGTATCCTGAGTCTGTATCATTAACTCTTGTTTCACCGTACAGCATAACTTAGCACGGAAATGGATGTCATGTCGTAAAGTCGACGAACCAATACATAGTCGTGCGCATTTACCTTTAATTAACAGAAAAAAAAGATAATTCGTTAACAATTGGTCATTGAGCTGGAATTATTTGTTTTGCAATCGTTTTTTCTTCCACTATTTGATTAATGCAGTTCCTACAACTGCTATAATCACAATATCATGCACTAATTCCGATTATACGATACAAAGGTTGTTTCTGTCGTGCATCCACAATTAATCATGATTATATCAATGCAGGATAAAACATAAAACTACCTATATGGTAATATTTTATAACTACTACTTAATACGTCTGTAGGTACTGTATTAATTTGGATTTTCCGATTTCTTTATGCAAAGTTGTGACCGATTTTCAACTGTTATTAACAGTCGGCAGTAAGCTCGTGTTTCCATTCAAAAGTAGATTTGTTCTAATTTATAAACAACGTTTAGCAATGTTTTAATTTTAAACCTGTTAAACTAAATAAATCAAAACTGCTGAACCGATTTAGATTTAATTCGGTATACAGATAGTTTGAGAGTCCAGGGGCCTTCCCCTATGCAATTTTCCGAGATAAAAACTATCCTATGTCCTTACATAGAATAGTTTTTATCCAGGGAAATTGCGTTCTTCCCGCGGGCTTATATCCATTCTACGCGGACGGAGTCGCGAGCAACAGCTAGTACCTACCTATTATATAAGAGGCATACAATTTTGCACAGGTGTTTGTCACACAAAGTAAATGAAAACCACGAAGTAATTTTCGGGAATTCCCATGAAACTTAGTAAAATCCTGGAATTTTAATTTGACTGCCAGATCTAATGGTTTACGCAAACGAAGCCGCGGTTAAAAGCTAGTATAAAACAAAGACTTTCAAGTTACCAGTACTTAATTAATCACATTGCTCCTTGTATTATACTTGGCCGGTTTTTTTAATAGTTAGTAACAAATGAATGAATAACTCTGTACTTATTATTAGTATACTGTTTAGGTATGTTTGTTTAGTTAGGTTTAGGTACTTATATTCGGATATAAAGTTACAAGAGTATGATTATAAGTACATAGTTAACTTTAACTGCCTATTATTTGAGTTATTACACTGCATTAAAATTATTGTGCGCAAAATGACGTTAGTTCAATAATTATAATTAGTCGGTATGCTATTTTTTTTAATCTAACTCATGTAAATTTGCGTTTTAGTCATGATAGTTCAGCCACCTTGATTTAATGACCCATAGTAAATGTAACTATTTTAATTTTAAAATTGTTCTTCCTGGACGCATTATGGTTGTTGTTTAATTATTGTATGTATTACATATAGTCAAGGAAATTAATTTACGTCCCAGGGTGGAACCTTTTCATAATCATTTTTGTCATGATTTCTTTAGCAGATATATGGAATGTCAATATGACATTAGTAGCACAAAGGTTTCACCCTGGGTAGTGATTTGATTTCCTTGACTTTACCTTACCTATTTCCAAGAGCAACTTAATGGTGCACTCATTGATTTTTATTAGACAGTACCAACCGTCTATCGCAAATTCAATGGAACACTGAAACGTTTCAACCGCCCTCTCCTCAGAGGGCTTACTCCGAAATTCTAAAATCGAAGTTCGAATCGTACCGTCCCTCTCAGTTTCGTATTAAATAGTATAAGTGTCAGAGGGACGGACCGACACGAACTTCGAATTTCGGAGTAGCCCCGCTGTAGTCCATTGCTTTTGCAATGGACTTAGTGCAAAAGAGTGCAATGGTTAATACACAAAACAATTGCCGCAATGAACAGTATCAAATCTGCAAATAACGCATTTTGCCGTTTGCACGTACACACGTTATCGCAATAGAAAATATCCCAGTGGGACGAAGTAACTAGAACTAAGATAAAGCTAATGTCGTTATGGTTAACGATCATAAATAAACTATTAGTCACGGATACAAGAGTTTAGGCGCAATAACTACTGAACGAGCAAAAGATTTAGCATTAACAAGAGAATTAATACGTGTAATTAATTAAATTAGATTTTGTATCGATTTATTAACAAACAAAGCTGCTTTTGACTTGGACACCGAAAACATTACTTATACTTTTATAAATTTGAACAATTAAGAAATTGAATAAACATTTTAACATACAAGAGAATTAATGGGTGTGATAGGTATAAGCTTTGTCTCGGTTTATTAAGAAACAAAGCCACTTTGATCATTTTGACCAAGGAATATAATACTGGACGATTAGTCATTTCATCATATCTAATCTATGTATAGGGTACCTAAAAGAGTAACGTGTAGGGACACATACATATGTCCGTTTACAATGTGTCTATCTATCTATCCTTACGAAAAGCACGGGTGCGAGCTTTAGTAGTCTCTCAGCCACCGTCGGGAACCGTTGTATTTTATTTTACAATAAACATAGTATCAGAAAAATAATTTATCACTTGGGTCAACCTAGCTAAAGTTAGAGGACCGTAGACCCTCCTTTATCTCCCTGCTAAGTCACAAAATGGCCGCCACAAGTTTGAACAGCTGACTTTGACAAGAGCAAAAAACCATACCGAAGATATTTTTAGTGAAGGGTGGGTTACGCAAAGATTTTAAAAAATCCAGGAAAATTTATTTTCAGGATTTTTTATTTAAAAATCCTCTAAATTAGGTATTTATTACTGCTACTTTACTAACAATAAATATGAAAAAAAAATAGGATGATTAACATAATATCAGCTTTTTGCACTTAGGTAGGTACAACATAAACATGCGGATCGGAAATGGCGGGAAAACAAACATCTCGCTTTTTATTTTTTCCCTGTCAATTTGCTGTCACTGATGTCAATTTTTTTTTAAATTATCGATGATGTCATTTTTTGTCTTTGATTTGTCAAGATGGCCAACATAACGCGTCTAATCCGTCTATCAGCAGCTCAACAACTAGCAGACTGCTAGCAAGCGTTTATGAATCATACTTCTTGACAACCGCCTAACAAGCGTAATCAGTCTGCTAAGTATCAGACCGATCAAACCTCAATTAAGGATTTTTTATGAATAAGGCTGTAAAATTTGAGGATTAATATAAATGATCTAAAAGTTTTTTCAAAATATTACAAAACAAAAGTAGCTTAGTTTTTTGAGTAGAATCGGACCTTGAATTTAAAGCCCCATGGTCAGCGACATCCACACTCGGCACTTCGGGTGCCGTCGTATTCCGATTGAGATCCGACTTTTCCGATGAAAATAAATTATGTACTATTATCTATACTAAGATAGGGTTTTTCGAACTTCTCACGGGATAGGAAGCTGATATTTTTTTTTCCTTACAAGGGAGTGAAGGCGTAGGACGGAGCTATAGTCCATTCAAGATAAAATTGGACTCTAGAAGGTCACAGAAGAAGGGTTTCTAAACATTTTTTGTGAAGTCATAATAATGATAATGATGATGAATAAAAGAAGTACCTAATAAGATGAAGTCATAATTTTGTTTATTTTGTAAGTAGATTTAATTACAAAATAACGCAATATTAATACGTAACTTGCTACATAATATTAATTCGATTTATATTTATACATTTTAATAACTGTGTTTCGTGGACTCATCCACTCTCTTTCCCTGTTTAAAAATATTCTACTTGTAGTTCCTGCTATGAAGTTCAAGTTTTTTTTCTATTCCAAATTTCATGAAATTGGGTGTAGTGCTTTAGTTGTGAAAAGTTAACTATTTGTATATGATTAAAGGTCACATTTAGATCCAAACTGGCGATTAAAAACTATTAATAATGTACAGAAAATTGCATAGTTCCCGCGGGATAGTAAACGAATTCAACGTGAACGAAGTCGCGGGCAACAGCTAGTCAATGAATAAATTAAAGTAATATTGATGTGTTCGATATTTTAATTAGAATTAAGTTTGGACTGTCGGTACAATAAAAAAATGCAATTTATTAAATGACTTCCTAAAGCGTGCACTATAAAGAGCCTATTTTCCTTCTGTCCATTCCTACACTGAACAGACTGTAGTTTATTGTGAATGCTCACCACCTCAGAGGTTTATATGAAAATTAAATAAGGAATGATTGGCTTCACATTTCATAATAAGATTACAACAATTACACAATTAAAGTCATGAAACTTTACCTCTGCTGCTCGTAACATGATCACGAACTGATGTAAGATGGTAACTGAAACAACAGATGAACCAGGTTAAATGTTTGCAAATAAAATCTTCTGTTATTGATAAGTTGTCACTAAAAAATAATAATTCCAAGAGGTGACTCTAATATTAAAAAAATACTTAATTTATGAATACGTATGAATTTTTAATTAGAAAACTGAAAAATGTGGTTCTTCGATGTTTAATAAATAATGATTAGTCTATTCTATTGAGTTTGCAAATAAGTGCAGTCACAGACCTCTATTGCTATATAGAGGCTATGAGATTTGTCAGCTCATAAAAAGTATGTCAAATGATTGATGATGTAAGAAAGTTAGACTGAACATCCCTTTTAATCCTGTAAACTATCTATCGAGACATCTATGGGAAAATGGAAAGTATTCCGAAGCTAATAGAACTTTTACCTTAAATAGAAGGAAGGACCCTGTGCTAACTTAACCCCTTAAAGGGGCTGGGGACAAAACCCTCAAAATATTCTGACTTTTTTCAGTCTCAGTTTTCTAAAATTCAATTGGTAAACGAAATTTTCAAGCCTAATACTAACAGGGATACAACCGATCGAAGATAAAAAGGTTAAAAGTTTATGCATTAAAAAGAACCCTATATCATACAAAAACTTCAGAATATTGTCCAAGAAAATTTGTAAAGTATTTTCAAATGTTTATTACTGTATTCCTATTTTTCTCTCTAGTGACTTTTGCGTTGGCAACCAGAAGCGCCCTACTGACACAAACAACAAAACATCAATGGCAATCCCATTTCGCCGAGTTTTGTTGTCAAGCATTGCTGAGCCGGGGTCCAACATTTGCATAAATGTAAATGTCTAGTTGTAAACCACATAATCTATGGGCTGTGCGTTTTCTATGGGAACGTAACGGTCTTGCTTTATTTTACCGATTCTTGGCGCATCAAATCACCGTTTCTTAACGGTGGTTGCGTCCTTACTGTGCCATTAAATTAATCGGTAAACTATAAATGTTGATTATCCAGTATAATTTTAATTATAAATAAAATTGCTCTAATAGATACATTTTCTAACACAAACATACATATTTAGGTATAAATATATACCTTAGTGCCATCCACGAAGACGCGTGATTTTGACAAAATTAGACATTAATGCTGACATTGTAATAAGAACCACGGCACGCGTCATCGTGAATGACCTATATATCCTCCTAAAAGTAAAGTATTAATTAGGATAGCCTCTACCCTTGTATCTAAACGTTTTACGACATTTCTAAATTGTGGTTGAGAAAAAGTTTAGGGTCAGCATCAAAAGTAGCACACACTTTAGTACTCAGTTGTTTTACAGCCACGTGGTTAACGGCATACAAGATTGACAAATGTGTTAATTTGACAGAGTAAAAAAGTGATCCGCTGCTTTTGTTGCTGACTGTATCACGTCGTACACTGCGTCAAAGGCGTAATAGCATCTTAATGGATAATTCAAGTGAAAAACTTGGGATGTTCAGCGGGGTTCGTAAATCGAAGTTCGTGTTGTACCGTCCCTCTCACTGTCGTATTAAATAATATTAGCGTGAGCGGGACGGCAAGAAACGAAGTTCGAATTTTGCACTTCGTAGTATAGGGCCAGACCACGCATTACTTGCAATTTTTAAACCACAAAGCCATAAACTCGTTACGGGAAATGTGTATCGTTCGTTTTTTTTTTACCTACCAGTTATAACTTGCCATGAAGGCCTAAAACTAGATACGTATGTGTTAATTATGTCAAAATAGTATTTATCCATGACCATGCAAAATAAATATAAACGAAATTTAAGGATGCGTGGAATTAGATAAACAAAGTGTTTTAACCTAAGTCCTGACTTTTTTTATCATACATAGTTCTACAGACCGAGCCGAGAATTCTAAGTTTTGTGATTTTGGAAATTACATCAATTTAAAGTTATTTTTTAATTGAAAAATTAGTACTTCACCTAGTACATTCGGCAGTTATACTTACAGTTGATTTGTACTTTATGAAGTACCTACACGAGGACGAGGACTTACAAAGATAAACAAATACACAAAATGAGACATTGAATTAGTCAATCTCGCTCTCGGTTCTCAATAGGTACCTAATCCAACACCGAAAGTGTTTACAAATGTAATAACACTTGCTGAGACCTACTTAAAAAGTTTTAAATGTAGTTTCAGATCTAGAAAAAACTAAATATAGTCGAAAATATTATCTTGAGATGTATAACTATTTAATTACAAAAACATACTACTTTCTGGTTTTTACTTATTTGATTGAGACCTTGGATTACATTTATAAAATTTTATTACATATATAACTAATCTAGACTCCCATCAACCTAATTTATGCGTTTATTAAGGACTTTACCGCAAACTACATGGCTATTAAGAGCCTGTAGCACTAATATATTTTAACGATTGTTTTTATTTTAGTTTAACTCATGTACTTATCCTAACAGCTTAATGACGAATGTTTCATTTTTGGTTGCAATATGTTAGAATTGCTTTGAGTTGTGAAACAAAGTTTAGGATAAGAACGATTTGTTAGTTAATAAATAAATAAATAAATAAATATCACGGGACAATTCACACCAATTGACCTAGTCACAAAGTTAGTTAGTTAGTCTGTCTGTCAGTATGTTTGGTACCTACTCGTTCACACTAAAACGGCTGGACAAATGTGGATGAAAGTTGGCACACATGAAGTTTATAACCTGAATAATTTGCTTAATTTGTACTTAACTGCAAAAACATCATTCATTTATCATGGAAAATAGCGTAGCCCCTACGGAATAGCGATAAACGATTTTTTTGCAGAAAAAGTTGCAGGAAACAAGTAGTATATTACAAAAGAGCTAACATTGTCAACAATAGAGTTCAACCAAATTCATATTATGACGACAAAGGCAATTATACACCATATCCAATCCACCACATATCAATCAAATAAGGAAGTGTCACTCAAATAATTTAAAAAAATACTTTTGATGGACTAGTTTTGTGTGATTAGCTATACTGTCAGTCATTATTTGTCATCCAAGGCTTTCCTATAGTGATGAACAAAAATTACAGATCGTTGTCCGATGCATTGTTGTATGAAAAATGACCCGTTATTTTTGATATTATGCAATGCAGATATTGTTATTGTATAAATTTTGGTGTGAAATTTGGTTCCGGAATGTTGATGTAGTAACTTGAGGATATGATACACTGGAGTATTAGGAAGATTTGAACCCTAAATGTCTGAGTCAAATGTGTGATACTTTTTATTTAAATACCTAACAAGGAAAGGTGCCGGTGGTAAATGTAGACAAAGAAAATATCACACATTTGGCTAAGACATTTATTAAAGTTCAAACTCTTCCTAATACACCAGTGTATCACCTACTAAAGTTCCTACATCGTTACTCCGGACGCCCTGTATGTTCACAAATTTTGTGTCAATTTTATTAGGTCATAGAACGGGGATGGTTTTAATTTTAATGACTTGGATTGATATAGTGTTAACTAGGTACCGACATTTTTTGATATATTTCTATTAATACAACATTGAGAAACTTAATCTATAATAGCGTTAATTTTTCAGTCCTTAATCGAAGGCATAAAAAGGTTGAATCGATTTTTTTTTTGTATGAATCAAGGGTTCAATTTCTGATATCGAACATTCAAAATAATAATTGAACAATGATGACCAAAACGTTAATTTTCCGTTTACAGTTCTTGCAGTCCAGGTCAACAATAGGTATAACATTCGCACAAAGTTACAAAAATACGTACAGTCGAGTTCGTAAACTTCTGAGGAAACATTTGTTCAAAAATATCTGAACACGCTTCTACACCGTTAACAATAGAGTCGTGTTCACATATTTTTGATCAAATGTTTGCTCAGAAGTTTATGAACTCGACTGTACCTACCTATATTATACCTTTACACTTACATCACTTTGTCACAGTAATATATACGTATGTTTATTTTTGAGACTTTTTGGTACATATTTGTGACCTTGATTTTACGAAATTAGTATAGTTTTATAATAATTGATGAAAAATATAAAAAACATACCTAGATTTTTCAGTAAGTATAGTTTTATACTTAATAATTGATGAGAAATATAAAAAACTTATACCTACATTTTTCAGTAAGTAGATATGTGCGTATTTATAAAATCAATGATTTGTTAAATCATAATTACTGAAAATCCTAATTTATTTTAGTAAACCAAAATAATTAAATTAAATAAAATCAAAAAATCTCCTTACCTCCAACTCAAACACTCTTGAACACAAGCATGTATTTTTTAAACTATTTTAAATATCACGACACTTTTTCGCGACGACGCGCGCGTTTGAAGACGAATAGGCGACACAGACTGCGCTTGCGGCGTGATTGTTTTTTATATTATGGAGATGAGCCGTACGGCGAGCATCAGCGAGCATACTCGCTTGGGTTGGGTTTTTCACTGGCCATGTTTTTTGACGTATCTGCGAACACCATGTATATACATAACATACCTGAGTAGGCATTTGGGATGCGCCACGGACTTTAAACGTTAGTGAGTCACTTTAATGCAACCCCTTTAAACTTTCACGGTTTTCTAAGGTAACCCTATGTTGTATGCTAAAATGCACGCTATTTATATGTCAATAAGCATATAATAGTTAAACTATAACAATCATATATGCTATACCTATTGCAAAATTATATTTGGAGAAATAAAATACCCTGAGTATGATTCTTTTACATATGTTGATTGAGTAGTGTCTTGGAAAACTTCGAGCATTTGTCATTGCACTGAAACTAGTTTTATAAGTAATACTCTTTCCCGCGCCTTGGCTCGCATGTACCGTTAGGTCTAGCAGCTGAATTAAAATTTCAGGATTTTACTAAGTTCCCGTGGCAATTCTGAAATCGTGGCCTTCTAATATTTGGTGAAAAACATCTGTGCAAAATTTCATGTCTAGACGTAGTGGTTAAGATTCTTGGGGTTTTGCATGTGTACATTCTGATCCTGTGGGAATATTAAACATATTTCTTTAACAAAAGCTTTGTTATATATTGCATATTTAGTTATTACAGTTTACTCGTGACCACGGCCGCTGCAATGTGGTCGAAACATTAAGGTAATAGCACTAATTTTGTCATATTTAAGTCCCGGATGTGTAAGTAGCAATAACTAGAAACTTTTTTCTTTATTTGAACTTTGCGCTTGGCATGAGAATGTAGGTAATAATCAGAATCTAATTTCTAAAAAAATATGTTAATTAATAGCTAGTTCCATTAATTTAGGAAACTTTAGGTATGTAAAGTAAGTATTTAATAAGTATTAATTTTCCTTACTTTATTTTAGTTTTTAACTTCCGTTTCATATGTATTTTTATATTTGTGTTCTTCCAAATATTTAAATGTTAGCTGCTAACGTTAAGTTAACGTAAGGCTAATGGCTCCTCAAGCTGGTTGCAATTCGTGATGCACGTAACAGCTTACGGTCACTACCACGGAGGTCACTGCCAAGGTGAACGTGCCAACGTTTGCCAAGCCCACCAACATAAAGGAGCGCCCCCATCGCTACTCAAAATACGGAGACGGTACGGAATCGTAGTGATATGCCATAAGTGTCACGTTTTTATCGCATGTCCTCCGCACCGCTGCTCAAAGTACGGTGCGGAATCGCAGACTTTGAGAGCATGCGATAAAGTCCTGACGTTTACAGCACGTCACTGCGAGTCTGCACCGTCAGTTTATTTTGAGCAGCGGTGTGGAGGGCATGTGATGAAATCGTGACGCTTATGCCACGTCACTGCGATTCCGTACCATCTCCGTATTTTGAGCAGCGGTGTGGTCGCTCCTTTATACAATACATCTTCATTTCCAATGTTGGTGACAAATGTTTGAGCAAAAAGTCGCAAGCCTATCGAAGTCAATAAACTTTTTCTAAGAATTTACGGCTTTTTGATACAAAATGGTGTGTAACTGTTTTAGGTTACGCGAACATTTTATCAATCCATTTCACGCAATAAGAATCAGCCTTTTGAACGATAAAATATTAACTGCCTTTTGTTCTTTTTCATTTAAATGTGTCAATGTGTGTTTATTTTTAATATTTTGTACCGGCGAGACCTTATTACAAAGCCTCTGCAGTCCGTCCGTCCATCCGCCCATTAATTAAATTCAATTCTTGAAAGTATAGCTCCATCGATACTATCGATGATTCCGCGATTTCGAGGTTGGAAAAGACTATCGGTTAGTTTAGCCGCGTCCGTCCATCAAACGCAGGACGTAATCTACATGACGTAATAGACACACTAAATATCTTTTTGGAGCTTATTGTAGCTTACTCCTTAAGAATCGATTTTTATAAAACCCCTGGTGTGGAAGTTTTATGAGGAGTGAAATTAATGGTTTGCATTGTTTGCATTCTTGTATGGTCGACCAAGAAAGTGCTTTGCCAATTTTAATGACAGTTCCTACTTCAGAAATAAAACAATAACGCTGATTGTCATAAATTGACTTGTGAGTGAAAATAGGCTTTGACGTTTTAAGCGCTACAAGCTACGAACAAATAATAAGTCAGGAATTATTGTAACTCTGCGCTTTAATCTAAGCGGGCATTTTTTTTTTTGTACCTTGGCTTTTTGACCTGTCCAGTGACTTTTTCATCCTATTCCATTTGGTTTAAGATTATTTATTAGATAAATTAACTATTTATGTTTTTAATGATATCGATACAATTATCAATTAATGTTCAATTTACTAGTTTTTCTTAGAATTTGTGTTTGGAGATCCCCGATTTGACCGTGTCCATACCTAAAAGTCAAACTTCAAACATCAGTTTGAACTAGTAAAAAAAAGATCTCACGCAACATTTGTAGTGGGTAGTGCAAAAACCTTATTTTCTAAATAGGACCTTGTCCTTGTGCTTTAAAGTACAAAATGTAGAAATACCTATAATTTAACGTGTCCAAGAAATCGAGAAAAGGGGAATATCCCCCTATCCGTTACCAAGATATATATTACACATCGGCGAATTTTTATTGGCCGAATCACACGTTTATTTTGATCTAGCAACACCATTTTTCCTGTAGCAATACAGTACGGTTTGTCAAAACGATCAAGTTTCTACTAAAATCGCGAGAGAGTAGCGTGTTGTGTGGTGGTCCAGAAACTTTCTCCCTTCTCCGTTACAAGAATATGAAGGTATGACAATAAGATTTCATTTGAAAACCTTCGTATTTAGAAGTCAAATGTGTTCCTAATCGTATTTAAACTGCAGAGTGTTTGTTTCGTTACTTACTTTCCGTTACTACATTTATAGTCACGTATAAGGGGAACATAAAAAAGTAACGAAAGGGAAACATAAAGCCGCGACTACAATTGTATTAAGTTTATTTTTTAAATTTACACAATTTCAAATTATTTTTGTAAAAAAACTTTTTAACTTTATTTAGTACCTTTCTGAGTACCTAACTTTACATACACGTTATGTTCATCCATTCAATAATGAGATGAAAATATCTGGAAAAGTTTTATTTCAATTAAAGAAGTACAATTTGTTATAGGAATGGCTCCTTTAAGAGCTGCTGAAAAACAAAAACAATACAAGGAAAGGATTAAAAATGATCCAGTTAAATACGAAATTAAAAACCATGTGTTTTACTGTGATACACCATACTTAATAATATTCTTTTTGCACGTTTCCATCAGTTTAATTTTTTATGGGGTTACTGCTATTTTTGCAAAAAATTTCTACTGGAGGAAATAGTAGTGACAACCAAAACGCCGATCATCGATTATAAGCGTAAACACAATATTATTCATTATGAAACAATTTTGGTAAATGTTTTAGTTTTTTATTTTGCATCTTTCTTTCCCGTACTACTTATACGTATCTCTTTATAATTTATGGATTATAGCTACTTGTGGTATATATTTAAACACAAGCCTTATAATATAATCTGACTGTTCACTTTGCCAACCTAGATGTATAAACTTGTTTATAAATGACCTTTATAACCGCAGCCTTATGATTTCGTTACCATCCTTTTCGTTACTGTCCAGTTTTAAAACACAATATATATATTTTTTATCTCATCGAAAATGAAGAAGTGTTCTTATTTTATATGTGCAATAGATAATTAATTAGTTCAGGTTTTTGGATAAAAACAATGCGTCTTATAAACTTCGTAGTTTTGAAGTGGTAGAGAAAATAGTGAGACGTTTTTGCCATTAGGTAACGGAATGGATCAAATATATGTCTGATCTTTCAAATTTGTGAATATTTCCTGGTAAACATCAATAATTATGATAATTTACTACATTTGTAAGGAAATATAAAATAAATTTACCTATTTATACCTTCGTATGATTTAATATCGTTAAAAAGTTATGGTAACGAAAGGGAGGAAAATTCGAGGTTAACCCATATTAAAAACAGAATAATTCTTAAATTCCTGCACATTTTACAAAACTATTGCTTAATAAAGGTACCCAGGACTAATAAAAATTGTTCAGTTACCTAATAGTCACTGATTATTTATAAAACGAAAAAACTCTTATAAAATCTGTTGGTAGCACTTTGAAAAAAAAATGCCCAAGCATGCATACCGTGCCCTAAGTGTGTCCAACGCTAAGGTGCGCATGCGCGGCATTTAATTTTGACATTTATTCTACAAGTTTAGTGAGCTCACGTCAAATTTTCGCATTTTTGATTGTGACCAGCTCTAAATGATCATGCCAACGAGTGTTATGAAGTGGTGCACGAACAATGCAAAATTATATTTATATTCAAAAATGTTCAAATACATTATTATTTGGAGATGGTCAGTATTATGCAAAATCAAGTCTGTGGTCTATAGCTCACATAATGTAAATGACAGTTTCCTCACCCCTCTTCATACTTTCTTCTTTCCTGTATCGCCCAAACAGTCTTTATATTTTTCACGATTTTTAGTGTGGTCAACTGTGGTCTTCACTTGTCTTTATTATTAGTTCCACTTCATCAAATGATGATGTTCAAGAGCAAATGTACGAGTGACTACTAAATATATCCAAATTACCATAGGTGTCCCTGCAATATTTGATGAGTTCCCTCGATTTCCTTAGGATCCAATCATCAGATCCTGATTTTGTGCCTATGGGACTTAATTAGAGGTATTCCTATAAGTACAAACGAAAAATTACAACCTATACAAAAAAATACAACCGAATTGATAACCTCCTCCTTTTCCTTTATGTCGCTTAAAAAACAAGCTGTCATTATCAATAAATGACACGTCATTGAAACGTTAGATGTAAGAAGTGATCCGGCGTCTGAACGCCAGTTTTTATATGTAGTTTGTGCTTCTGACATTGCATCACGCGAGCCAACCAATCCCTGCTATGTTTCTGAATTTTAACCAATCAACAAGCACGTCTATTTGCAACCTTGAAATTGAATCGTATTTGAATCATAAGTCGTTTTGGTTTCAGGTATGGCCACTTTTTGTGTGGGATTTGTTCTGAGTTACGCTTCCTAACTTATTACTTAACTTGCGTGAAGCAGCAGTGCTTGCACTGTTGTGTTTCTGCGTGGAGAGTAAGACAGCCGGTGAAATAACTCGCTCGTGAGGTATCCCATCTTAGACCTCTAGGTTGGCAACGCGTCTGCAATACCTCTGGTGTTGCAGATGTTTATGGGCGGTGGTGATCTCTTACCATCAGGAGACCCACTTGCTCGTTTGCCATCCAGTCGAATAAAAAAAAAATATTCGTAGGCTACAAATGACATTAAACCTCAGGGTGGTAAACCAATTTCTTGGTCGACTATACTCTGCCCATCTTTCACTTGGAAATCATGTCACTGCGACACGAACAACGTCTGAATCTCTCTGAAAATAGCTTTCTGTACCTTAAACTTACTGCACTCCTAAAAATTTTCCCTCACATTCTCTAGCTTTACCATAACAATAAGATTCGACGGAGGTGTTTGGTATTTTCGAAAATAATGTTATTGATTCGTGGCGGCGCCATCGTGGCAAATTAGGTCATAAAAAAACGAATCCAACGAGTTCGCTCTACATATAACTAGTGTTGTTCTTTTATTCTTCATTTATTCCTAAAGGTTGAATCAAAGGCAAAATAAATTCCAGTTTTGCATCAGAGATGACATAAGTATTGTACTTTTTTTGTTTTTCAAAGTTTGTATTACGACACGGCTGCTATAAGTACATTTTTTTATTCGACTGGATGGAAAACGAGCAAGAGGGTCTCCTGATGGTAAGAGATCACCACCGCCCATAAACATCTGCAACACCAGGGGTATTGCAGATGCGTTGCCAACCTAGAGGCCTAAGATGGGATACCTCAAGTGCCAGTAATTTCACCGGCTGTCTTACTCTCCACGCCGAAACACAACAGTGCAAGCATATAATAACATTAAAAAATAATGTAGCACCCGTACACTAAATATTATTATGTTTTACCCAAAAGCTGCGTTAAAGAAGTAATAATAATATCTTGGACTTGGAACAAATTACACCCATTAATTTAGCCCGAAACTAAGCAAAGCTTGTATATCGGTGCTAGACAACGGATAAACATACATATGTAGATAAAAATATACTTAAATACATACAAATTAGCGAATAATTTAGTACAAATACCAAATCAGAACAATGAACGAGTTCCCTCTTCCTTACATCCAATGCATTTCTCAACACTTTTTAAAAATAATTTCTTTATAAAAAAAAAATCAGGAAAGCATCGCCATAAGTCTTGTGTTGCAATAGTATGCTTACTATCTGAATAGCAGTATTTAACCCGTTTTTGCCGAAATCTACTCTCTATCTGATCATATATTATTCATCTGGAAAATCCCATTAGTTACTGTCAGTCTGCGGCATATCTTCCTAAACAAATCTCCGCGGCTCATCACATTGAGTTTTTTGTCACGCACTTAGTACATTTCGTTAATACCTTCCTCATGATCTTTTGAGTCACCAAACTTTACATTTCGAGTAAACAATCGAAGATCAAATATAATGGGCAGACTTGCTGAGTAATATTTATGATGATGGAATCCTAAATAGGTAATGATAAAAGTTAACAGGATTTGTTTGTATATAAGTACATTATATATGTTAATTTTATACGTCAGAAATGAGCAATATTTAGATCGTCATGCATGATTTTTGCACTATCATGGTTATACAGGTGACATAGTAATTATCATTCACAAATATATTTTTTCTTATTTTGTAGTCGATGTTCATACATACGAGTATAAAAGATTTTAAATTTAAAGTTAACTAGTCAATTTGACAGTATTTAAGGCTTCTTTCTAAAACCATTTCGTGAAATAAAACTAATCAAGTTATTGTTAAGACATTAAAGCGATACAAAATCATCATATTCACTTTCGCATTTGTAATATTAGTAAGGATGTGACTTTAATTTATATTGAACGAACGACTAAGATACTAGTTCAATCGGTAAACGAACAATGTTCGCTTTTGGATAGCTATTGCGACGTTTTTAATATAGCCCGCTCAGGACCAATTATTATATCGCTAAATTTAGATCATTGTGTAAAAGACTGCTGAAGTATATTTTTTTCCAGAGATCAGGGATACGTTGTATTTATACAATAAACACAGCTTATTTTTAACAGTGTGACTATTATTCGTTTTTTTTATTAGCCTGTTAAAGTGTCCCGATGGGCAAAGGCCTCCCCTTCTTTCCACCACTAATCCAGCTTAGTGGTCTTAGCGCCCTCATCTGCAACGTGTTTCTGATTCTGATTATTATTAGTCATGATTAGCAATAATCAATTTTTTTTAATCATACGGAAAAGTAATCCCTAAATCATCGCAGCGTGAATTAGCTCATTTTCTCTGAAGTTCACATTATTTGTTCTTCTCGGTAATACAGGTTTAAATGTTCTACTTAATTAAGTATGTATGATGTATTATAATTATTATATTTGTAACATGCTAATAATAGCTTCACCTATAACTATGTATCTATCTACGAATGTAACGGAGTCTTTAAACTTGATTTTCATCCATTTATTATTGTGGTATTGACACGAAACTTGGTATTTATGCGTAATTCTTATGACAATTCAATAATTGGTACCATCGAGCTGATCTAATGATGAAGCCGAAAGCTAGGCACTGGGTGTACTTTGGCCAATATTGGTGATGCAGGTTTGCCATTAAAGCGTGTTTATAGCTTATTTTACTATTCCTATTTTTATTTACAAGCAAGCATGCGAGGCGAGACAAATAATAAACGATCCACTTCTACTTAGTATAGATTTTCGGCTATTAGTTAAACCATTTTCAAAATGGTACATTTTTTTGTCTTTGTTGGTCTCACCTTGTCGCATTAGCCTAATTATCAGACCCTCATAATTCCAACGTTACTCGTACGCAGCAAATTTCAAACATCACCACATTTTGACCTTACAATTACAAGTAGTGGATTTGCTTTTATATTAGTTAAACCGTAACGGCACGGCACAGAAATTAAATATTAAGGCTAGGTTCAACCCATTATGGGGTCAAATTAATACATTCAATTTTTTTTAATATAATCCAACCCGCTAGATAGAGTTTAACAAGCTTTGTTGATTATTTAACAAGTTTTCAAATAATCAAGAAATAAATATATTTTCTTCAAAATTCAAAACATTTATTCTGCAGTTTTAATGTATAAATTTAAAATACATATCGGTTGAAATACATAAATAGAAATAGAAATCTAAATTTATTCGTGACAAAGTAACGTAGCATAACAAAAAGGTATTAAAAATTAAGATAGTTTATGTCACGAAATGGTCCCAAATCAGCAAAAATTGCCGGTCTTGCGAACGGCGCTGTTCTTCCTTTTGGACCATCTGTTTAACATACAGTTGAAATACCGAAGGATATAAAATATAATGCATCAAAATACATAAAGTTATTTGCCATAAGTTCTAAACGCATACGCTTGAAATGCATAGTGGTCAATGTATACACCTAATAGTTACAATGCATAATAGTTCTTAGTCATATTGCACAAAATGAATAATGTTGATAAGTAATATACGTTCAAAATATATAAAATTATAAAAAAAACTAGTTAAATGAAATATCACTCAAAATCTATATAGCACGTTTTCTATAATGGTTGAAATACATAATCGACACTGAAGTTTCACAAAGTAAAATGCATAGAATACAATTCCGGCAGTCTTGTTGTGATCATAGTTGAACCTAACATGTTCCTCCTCGCTACGCTCGTCGTCGCACCTAAAGTTACTAAGTATTCAATTAATCATCAGACTTTAGATTACAATGCAAGGTACTTATTAAGTAATCTAAACAAAAATTAGCGCCAGAGTTCCATTGTCCAACGTGCGGAAGCTTGCTATCGGATTCACTATTAATTTCTGTCGAATGGTATATGATGGTGAAGCGCCCGCTTGTTTGACAATTACGGCTTCCGTTCAGTCGATATTTTATAGGTTAGGTTAGAGTTTTGTCCTGGTGCGAAGCGCCTTAACTAGGTACGCTGAATATTTAAGATCTCCGTCGACATTGTCTTTTTTTTAAGTTAGCTTATAATGAGTCCCACTGCAGGGCAAAAGCCTCCCCTTTCTTATTCCATTCTTCTCTACTCTTGGCCAGCTCTTGCCAATCTGACTGGAATCGGTCGAAGTCGTCCCGCTATCTCCTCCTAGGTCTAACTTTGCTCCGGTGCCCGTCGCATGGAACCCAATCGGTGATTACTTTGGCCCAGCGATCCGAATTCATGCGGCAGACGTATCCCGCCCAGTCCCATTTTAATTTGGCGGTCTTTATTCCCATATCGACAATTTGAGTTCTGGAGTGCAGATCAGTGTTTCTGATCCATCAGATCTCCGAACACCTAGAATACTCCGCTCCATAGCTCGCTGGCAAATCTTGAGTCTGGACTTCTGAGCCTCAGTCAAAGACCAGGTCTGAGCGCCGTAGGCTAGGATGGGCAGGATACACATATCGACGAGCTTGCGTTTCAGACATTCAGACATTGACATTGTCTTGTAGTCCTTAATTTTTCATAATAAAATTTAACATGCATTATACGACGTTAATATACTAAAGATGATGATGTACATGGGCATTTTATCCTATGTATTTTGACCATTATGAAAACATACTAACGAACTAAACGTACCTACAAACAGACAAACAGACAAAAAATCTGTCAGTTGATTTGATTGAACTTGAAAAGAGCTGATGTATTTATGTAGGGCCATGTTTAAAATATTAAAATTTATATATGTTTAAGTATTTTCTCCTTTGCTTTAACAGTTTAACTATCGGTAGAATGTTGTTTTTTTTTGTTTGCATGCATTTGTTAGCTTGACCTTGGCAACGTAACTTTTCTATTTAAGTAAAGTCCTACCCGTGTCGTGTAATGTCTGTACGCTGTGTAGAGGTGCAGGCTGAAAATCAGCGCGGTGACGCATAGTCCTCATCGCACATGCTGAGCCTGAACCTTTTGCCACATATGTAGCTGAGCATGTATGTACCTTCTCACAAATATGTATTTTCTATGGGCAATAAATGTTTTTTATTATTATTATTGTGCAAGATTGCACACCTTTTTGCAGTAGTTTAGTTTTTAATACATTTTTAATTTGTCTATGGATTTTTGATTGGTGACTTTTGATTATACTTTTGTTCCAACGGAAAACCAGTGCCTATTCTTTTAATCCAAAATAATCTGGCTATAAGTAGACGGAAAACATCAAGCTGTTCGGCTACTTATAGCCAGATTTCATGAAAAGGCTGCTCATGCAAACAAGGCGTTAGTGATTAACGAGTTGCATCAGAGATTCTGGATAATAGGCCTCAGAAATGCTGTTCGGTCAGTGGCCCTTAACTGTCAGCTGTGTTAACTTCGGCGCTCCAGAACATTTCAACCACCGATGGGAGACCTGCCAGAGGCTCGCTTAGCTCACCATCAAAGGCCATTTTCTTACGTTGGCCTCGATTACTTTCGGGTTCATGTCACTGTTGGCCGACGACAAGAGAAGCGTTACGTTGCTCTATATACATGTCTCGTCATTCGTGCTATTCATCTCGAGGTGGTTCACAGCTTAACGACCGACGCGGCCATAATGTGTCTCCGTCGCTTTGCAGCTCGAAGAGGAACGCCAACAGAAATCTGGTCCGACAACGGAACCGCCTTTGTCGGAACTCGCAGAGAATTGCAAGCTCTCTACGGTGATTCTGTTGAAGATTATGCTGCCAATGAGTCGGTGAATTGGCGTTTTATTCCCCCTGCAGCACCTTTTATGGGCGGGGCGTGGGAGCGGCTGATCCGTAGTGTTAAGAATGCGCTAGAAGTAACGCTCCGAGAACGAGCCCCCTCAGATGAAGTTTTGTCAACCCTTTTGACAGAAGCTGAAGCTTTGGTAAATTCGCGGCCACTAACTCATGTTTCACTGGACTCCGATGCCGAAGAAGTTCTAACGCCAGCGCATTTTATTCTTGGAGCATCCTCTGGGCGCCCTATTGGCCTTGGGCGCTGTTCTCAAGGAATTGGATCTCCTCAGCAGGAGCAGGTGGCGAAGAGCTGTCAGGCTAGCCGATCATTTTTGGCAACGCTGGGTGAAAGAATATCTGCCCTCCTTATCATCAAGAGTAGGAGGCGGCTCTCCACCCATTATTGCGGAGGGTGACGTTGTTATTATCTGCGATTCCAACCTACCCCGAGGTTCGTGGCCCAAAGGTCGCGTTACCCGGCTGTACCCTGGACGAGATGGGGTAGTTCGGGTGGCCTACGTCACCACTGCTGCCGACACCTTTCGCAGACCCCTAAAAAAGTTAGCCAAATTCTTCATCTCTTAAAAAAGGGGAGAATGTGCAAGATTGCACACCTTTTTGCAGTAGTTTAGTTTTTAATACATTTTTAATTTGTCTATGGATTTTTGATTGGTGACTTTTGATTATAATTTTGTTCCAACGGAAAACCAGTGCCTATTCTTTTAATCCAAAATAATTATGATCATTAAACGGCTAAGAGGCCCTGAAAATTGCATAGCCTGGGGGCCCCGACATGGTTAATCCGGCCCTGTCTATATTTTATTGTTATGCGTACTTACGCATACTACAACTTACTTACTTACTTAGGTAGGTAGTTAGGTAATTTATATGTACAGGTATAAATTAAGTGATGCATAAAAAGTTTTATTATAGGTGTATTAATTAAATGATTCTATGATTATTTGAATACAGTATACGCAGTACGCGGAATTCCTTAATTACTATGCAAATGCGGCTTCAAGTAGTAAACTTCAACGCGTCTTTGTTCGGTTTTTCGTGAGCCTGAGATTTTTATCGAGGTATACTTAATTATGGTAGAAAAAATACAACTCAAATTCAAATCATTTATTCAGTAAATAGGCCGCAATGGGTACTTTTACACGTCATTTTTTAAAATACCAGCGCTTTCGGTAAGACCATCATTGCCAAGAAGAATGCGCCGCAAGAAACTTGGCAGAAAGTCATTTTTTCATAATAATATAATTACAAATAAAATACTTAAAAACTATAGTATACAATTAAAGAAAAAATATATACGGGTCTACTAAATGCATAGTCTACATATTTATTGATTATACCTACCTATCTAGTTTACACTAGCATGCACCCACTCGCGAAACTCGTCGTACATAAGAAGACATACTTAAGTAAATACCTTTTTATAAAGCAAAATGTTAAAGTATATACATGCAATGTCTAAAAGTGGCTACAACAGAACAAAAGACAGCAATGCAAATGCAAATATATTTCTGCGAAGCGCTTATACCGCGCTCCAACGGATAATCCGCCCAATTTTTTTCTAATAATCACAAAAGTGACAAGTCAGAGAACGTTAAGACTCAAATTGTCGCTGATATTCGAGGATAATAATGTCATTGGTAGTTCAATTCTGCTCTTTAGCTCCACCTTATAGCTTTGATAGCTTGACCTTTTTTAACAAGGCTTTAGTACACCTAATGTGACAATGTCAGCTTCATGGGCAGCCCCTAGCTTGACCTTTAAAATGGGGAAAAAATAATTATTTGATTCGAAATAAATGTGGATTCCCAGTAGCTAGTTACTACTAGAAACCCACATTTTCTATTTTGAAGCTGCCATAATTTGACTACGAGATGGGTAAACCATTCGCACTTCGTAACTGGCTACGAGACGGGGACCCAGAATTTCCCATTTTGCAGCTAGCAACCAAATCTGGCTACAAAATGAGTAAATCATTCGTACTTTAGAAATGACTACTAGATAGGAAGGAACGCACATTTCCCATTTTAAGGCTAGCAACCAAATCTGGCTACAATGTCCAAAGTGTGTCACTCTTTAGTTGACGAGGTATTGAAGACTAAGTAACCAAGTGAGTGACTCTAACTTTAGATCATTTTAATTAATTCAGTGAAGCAATTAATAATCAATTTTATTCTCAAATTAAAGCTTTCTAAGAATTTAAATTTTGTGATAGGTAGCTAATATTGTTTACCTTGGCCTAGACTCGAAAAAGTTATCTTCGCAAGTATTATACTATACGTCAAATAGAGGACAGTTATTTCTTTAGAAGCACATCCAGAAGGTCAAAAGTTGGAGACCCTAATTACGGTAGTTAAAATTTTCGTGTTACGACGGAACTTTTTCCAGCAATCGTTTTATATGGTTACGTGGTCCAATTTTTGGTCCAACCCTCTGATGAATACCATTTGCTGTCTATGTGTGGGTCATGCTTGTGTGAGATGCTACGTTATACGGGTGAAACAGAACCACAGCTTGTATATTAATATGTATACATTACCGAGTAAATAAATTATGAGTGTGAAATTATCATATCGGATTCCCCGCTTTATCTACTAATACTATACAGGTTGAGGCGTAGCATGATGTCCAAAGCGAAGGAATGAAAATTTTGTAATGTGAAACTTGCTTATGCGAAAGTTTGTAGGAGAGTAAGTAGGTATGTTTGTTTCTTCTACACGCCATTGAGAAAAACATAGTAAGTTGCTCGTCGCTGTCCCAGTAGTTGGCATCTTTAATCTTATGTCACTGGCAATAGAGACGACATCAGGGTGTCGTCTATTGGGCATTAGCGTGTCGAGCACTCGGACGTTTACCTTATAATAAAAATAGAATTTCCGGAACGGTTTTGAAACCGATTGAGGAAAATAATGTCCTATAACGGTAATGATTCGATGAGGAAGGTTAAACTGGATCCTAATCGAAACATAGATGTATCACACAGTCGCATCAGCTGTTTTGTATGCGTGCCTGCTAAAGTAGAATTTACTCACATGATAACGTGTTATTATATGAACCCACATTAATTTAGGTTTAAACCAAAATTGATTTATTAAGATAAAAATAAAACAGAAGCAGAAATAATACTAAATATTACAAACTAAATTAAAAACTAAGCTATATCTAAAAAAGGCCCCTGCGTCATTGTGCCGAAAATGCTGGCAGCATTTCCTCGTTGAATCGCTAGGCTAATTCTTTGAGCGAGGTAGCTGCCAGCTCTTCGGTCACCGGTGGCATAGATGCGAAATCTATCTGAGGAGGCTTAGTGCTCCTGGGCCCCACGGACCAAGGGTCTTGACACCGAAGGGACGAAATTATATTCAATAATTAATTGAATCAGGCGTTACTTTGCGGAGGTCCATATCAATGAACTAAAATAATTTCCTTGCTCACCCGCGACCTTACGATAGCTAAGCTTATGCAAAATATGCGTGTTCATGCAGTTCCTCCACCTCCACACTGTAAGAACACACACAAATCACACAAACCCATCTATCACCACCACCACACTACACTGACGCGTTTCGAACTCAACCAGAGCTCATCTTCAGAGTGACACAACCATACACCATGCTACCAGTTTTCAAGTTTTCAAGGTTGTTTACCTTATTTCTAATGCTAAAAAAACGAAGTAGGTATAAAGGCTGGCCACACGCCTGCGTTCCTCGTATATAGGGTTGTCTGGCGATAACTTGGGTAATGTCGAGGAAACTGAATCGCGTGTCGCCGGGGTGAAACCTTTTCATAATCAATATCGCTATGATGTTTTTCGCAAATTTATGAGAAGACATGGACTTTGGTAGCACAAAGATTCCACGCCCTAGTACGCGATTAGTTTCTTTAATTGTACTTCGTACTTATTTTCATCGCGATGTTTCTGGCCCCGTCTATCTATATATTTATGAAAAGATCGTGCTGGCCTGGGAGAGTGGTTTGCTCTTGACCCCGATGTTTGAACTAGAGTCATTCGAGGAAAGTGCCTCGCGAACATGCGGGAAGACATAAGACATAGTTATTTCAACAACTACAGTTATTCAATGCACCTGTAATTCTTGTTACGTTGCGGGCACTCTTAGGCGGCGGTGATTTTCGGTGATTAGAAACGCTATGTTTTTCGGGATGAAAGGTTTACTAGTTAAGGACCGGGTACTTTTATTATTTGTGTAAAAAAGCGTGTGTAGATAGTTAAGTTCTAGAGACAGATATAAATATGGATGTATTTTCAAAATGTAAAAATATATATCATGTTAAAAGCTTGTGGCACTAATATCACAGAATCTAATTTGCATACTACTAAACCAGAACCACATATATTGTACCTGCATAACATAAGGTGCCTCAAGACACCGACCGGATACTTGTATTAAGTATTATATACACACGCTTTCTTATAATGACGAGTAACCACATAAGGGTTTATCCTGAACCTAAAGCATTCTTACTACATAAATGTGACAAATGTTAATTTTTTTTTTCTTTTTCGGTCCTATATTTTTTCTAATAAAAGCTTGTTTTTCAAAAGGTTTTTTTTTTTGGGTAGGTACCTACTATTTTCACCATCAGTTAGAAAAATTTTCACGAAAAGTGTAGGTATACATGTGACACATTATACTACGTAGTGACTTGCCCCGGCTTCACGCGGGTGTACCTAGTTTTAGAGATCGGGAGCAAGATGCGAGGTGACTTTAATAATCTGCCTTTTTAGGGTTCCGGAGCCAAAATGTCAAAAACGGAACCCTTATAGTTTCGCCATGTCTGTCTGTCTGTCCGTCCGTCCGTCCGTCCGTCCGATTGATTTTTTTTTTCTCATCCCACCCTATAGTGTGGGGTATCGTTGGATAGGTCTTTTAAAACCATTAGGGGGTTGCTCAAACGATTTTTCGATTCAGTGACTTGTTTGCGAAATATTCAACTTTAAAGTGCAAGTTTTCATAAAAATCGAGCGCCCCCCCCCCTCCAAAATCTAAACAGGTGGGAGGAAAATTTTGAAAAATTCAGGATGGTAGTAAGTATATCAAACTTTCAAGGAAAACTATAACGGCTAAGTTTGCTTGAGAATTATTAGTAGTTTATGAGTAAATAGCAGCCTAAGGTATAAAATATACCTAAACTTGGAAGATTCCGTATAAAATACGAAATCCTTAGAAAAATATTACTTAATTTTTTCGTAATGGCTACGGAACCCTATTTTGGGCGTGTCCGACACGCTCTTGGCCGGTTTTTTTCTAAATTGCACTCGCGCGCGGCCGGGGCGGGTCACTAAAGCGCCTACAAAATTGTTACCAGCAAAACTCTAAAACAATATCTGAAGATTTTGTTAGACATAGTCTAGCGAGGCGTTCCTGTCCAGCCTTTCATAGGGAGGGGCCACAACAATAGGTAGGGTGTTTTTACTATTTGGCCGGTTGTTTACCGGGTTCGGGTCAAATTTTCTATTTACAATATTTAAGATACTTTCCCTCCATGGAGCATAGCAGTAGGACACCCTGTACAAATTCTGGTTTTATTGGAAATAATAAGAAAATGATTTAATTTATCTACTTATTACCCGACGCAAAACAGAGTAGTGTCACACGTATACAATGTAAGTAGGTACCAGTGGCCTAGCGTCAGGTCTGATATTTCCGTGGTAAAGCCGAAGCAAAGATCGCTTACATCTTTCATAAAATCTGTATATCTTGTTGTTCTATTTTGTCAATATTTGGCAAGCCGGTGGGAATTGAGTTCGATGGACGCTTTGCCACTGGAAATACTATTTTTTTTAACAGTAAGCTAGTGTACAATAAAAACATACACTCAATATTGGTCCTGTAACAAACACATAGCAATGTTTTGAATTTGCCTTATTTCTTTTCATATTAAGGAAGGTGTTTTTGTAAAGGAAGAAGCTTATTTAAGTACAAATTCAAATTATAATTATATTCGCAGCAGTAGGTAAGTTTAGGTAGTACATTTTGGCAACTGTAAAACGCTTAACCATTTATGTAATCACTGGTTCACTTGGTCATACCCAGAAAATTGATAAAGTACTATACCTACTACTATACCTATTACTATATCTATCTACTACTGTAATTTTCCGGACCTGTATTCCCACTTCTTTTATTCTTTTTGTTTTGGACGACCGGCTGGCCACGTGGTTAAAGAACCTGACTACGAAACTTGAGGTCCCAGGTTCGATATTATTCGGTATGGGTATGGTCTAATTTGATTCAGCGCAAAAAATACATAAAAAACCGGCCAAGAGCGTGTCGGACACGCCCAAGATAGGGTTCCGTAGCCATTACGAAAAAATCAACTAATATGATGTGCGTTATAACACAATTAAAACACTTACTACAGTCGTAAAATCTATTACCAGAAAAAGAGCGTATCTTCACGGCACTTACGTCCTTTTGTTAAGAAGCGCAGTTTTTCGGCAATAACTCAAAAATCATGTTGAGATCACGTTGAAACCAATTTTCGTTGAAAGTATTTATTAAGCGTTACCATTCCATATTTTTTGCATATCTTTTGGACAAACGGTTTACAAGATAGAGGGGGGGGGACACAATTTTTGTTACTTTGGGAGCGATTATTTCCGGAAATCTTCACTTAGTCAAAAAAGTTTAGGTGCGAGTTAAAAAAATAACTTCAATTTCGGTTACGTGTATGGAGTGCCCCCCCTATAAATATTTATTTTTGTAATTTAACTACAAAACTAAATAGCGTCTTTGACAAGACATCTGTACTCCAAATTTCATTAATATACATCTTGTAGTTTTCAAGTAAAACGCCTTTGACATACGGACGGATGGACAAACAGACAGACGGACTTGACGAAACTATAAGGGTTCCGTTTTTGCCATTTTGGCTCCGGAACCCTAAAAATGAAACCTCACTCGCCTAGTTTGTAAAATTTGCATTTTTTAAGCGTTGCCCCCTGCCCACCCCCTGGGAGGGGGTAGGACGTCTTAATTTTGCCATTACTAGTGCCGAGATAAAGTTATAAACAGTTTCATTGATGTACATACGAAATTGAAAATGGTCTATTCCCGTTGTCCTGTTGTATTGTACTGTCAGAATTATGCTGTCCCTTTTGGGTTGCGTTCATCATCATTATCAGCCGGAAGACGTCCATTGCTGAACAGAGGCCTCCCCCTTAGAACGCCACAATGAACGACAACTCGCCACTTGCATCCACCGGTTTCCCGCAACTCTCACGTTGTCGTCATATTGATAATTTATTCGTTGAGAATTGAAAAGTTACGCTTTGATATTGACTGACTGATTATCAAATATGAACCTAGTTCTTCCAAAATACCTAGGGAGCTGAAATTTGGCACTAGAACACTATTTCTACGCTCGCAGTATGCACGTTAATAGGAAAACCTTCAAAACATGGATTTTCGAAGATCCGAAGTACCTGGTGGCCTTAATGTAAGTAAAACCCAAGCGCCCAGCAAAAGTATTAGTGCATTGGTAATAGATTATTTTCAAAAATCGTTTAATCATCTTTCGTTGGCACAAACTCGAGCAAACAAAAAACAGGTAATGCGAAATAGTAATGAATTATGACTCCTACGGGATTTTCAACCGCACAAGTCATGGAATCTCACAAAAGTCCAGATTTTAGCCAAAATTGCTCATTTTGGTTAAAATTTAAAACAAACTATGTACTTATTGATATATAGTATACTTATGTAAATCTTTTTTGTTATAAGAAACTTTTATATTAAATGTAATGTAATTGCTATCAATTGTGAAGCAAGTAAGAAAAATTTACTCGTGTCCTGAATAATACCAATAAATCCTTGAACCTATTTCAATTGTTCCTATCGGTTTTATTTTGTCTAAATCCGTTGTTGACTGAAATTTACTTCTAGCCCAACTGACTCCCAACAAGGTCTTTTGATGATCTTTTAGGTTGATGATAATGAGAAAGAAAAAAATGTATAACATTATTAAGTTTTTTTATTCTTACTTTTGCAAGTTCGCTCTACAAGAGTTGCAGTTTGCAGTACACAGTTCGCATTCATCTTTACATTACAGTATTTTTTTTTTACTTTTTCTCTGTTTTATATAAAAATAGATGTCAGGCAGTGTTGGCAGGGTCAGAGGTAGGGGGGTTTAGTGCCAGCCGTGGGCGCCATGGCCCCAGGGCTCTTCGGGCGCGGAGGCGGCGGCATGGGCGGCGTGGGCGTACTGAGCTAAGTGGGCGGCACGGGCATGTTGGACCTCAGGGGTGTCGACAACGTATTGTCCGTCGTGGGTGAGCTGGATGTGAGCCGGGGGTCCGGTCCACTTGCCGTAGCCGGCGGCGTAGCCTCCGTGCTGGGCGATGGGCGCCAGGGCAGCTCCGTGGTAAGCCAGGGGAGCGATGGGGCCGTGGGCGTAGGCGCCATGAGCGGCGTTGGCGTAAGCGGCGGCGTGCGCGGCCTTCAGGTGAGCTACCTCGGGGGTGTCAACTACGCGACCATCGTGCGCGAGGGGAGCGGGGCCGTATTTCAGAAGACCTGGAAGAAACAAAATGGTTTTTTTCAAATATCTCATATGCGGTTACAAGTCTGAAGTTGTCTGTTCTAGCGAGATAAATATTATATGCCTATGAAAGGATGGTGAGGCAATTTTTCGATATGTTAACTAAATATTGAACCAATCGATACAAATTTACCAAATTTTTAAGATCCGAAATTGGTAGAGCTTACTTTTTCATTAAGTATTTTTACTTTATCTTAGAACTACGTATTTAAAGTAGTGGTTAGATAAGGCGAACAATGTCACTTATTGCTGATAGTTTTGTTAGTATAGAAATATTTTGCCCAGTAGATAGTTAATTTGTAAGGCTTTGGCTTATCTGGATAATACCTACTTAAAAAGGAAATAATGACATAACAATTAATTCAAGTACCAATCCAAACATTTTGAAAGTTTAAATAAGATGTAGGTATTGTTTTACAATTTGGCAACGAAACCGATTTAGTAGTGCGTATAAATAGCTCAGAGGAACGAAAAGATTAGAGATAGGCAAGTGGTGTAATTGAATAAAATAACTTGTACTGTAGTTAACGACGCCTGATGCAGTAAGGGCGTGATTAGGACAAATTATTAATACATAATTATTACACTCGCGAGCAATTACTAATTTCTCCAGTTACGTACGCTAACGTTAACAACTTGATTTTTAGAACGTTTTGAATATTTACTTACTTTTTTAGTACTTTAATATTAAGTGTGCGCATAGCCATATTCAAAATATTTCCAATATTGTACTCTATTAAATCTCAAAAGAATTTAACTAAGCACCATTTGACATCAGTCATGTATATTTTTTGATTAGGTTCTCCCTCTATCCCTCTACTTTAGACGCTATTTGTTCTATTTGTTCAGCCTTAGATATTCAAGGATCATATTAAATATGTCTGCCAAATTTCAAGTCTCTAGCTACAGCATTCAATCTGCATTGGGCCCGTATGGCAACAAGTTTCCTTCCAAACCTCTCATTCCGAGAGGAGGCCTGCGCCCAGCAGTACGTAGGACGTGTATAGGCCAAGATGGTGATAATAAACTACAGTGGCTTGGGATATGCGATGTTTGTCAGTCAGATAATAAAAGAAATCCTGTCTCTCTTCTATAGATTAGATAGTCAACTTGGTATGGTTCTTACCAGCACCAGGCGCGCCGTAGTGCGCCCCACCGTAGCCGGCGTGTCCGAGCGGCGCCCACGCCGCGTGTCCCGTGGAGGCCTGCGCGTGCGCCGCGAGGTGCGCCGCCTTCGCGTGTGCGACCTCGGGCGTGTCTTGCACGGGCGCGGGGAGCCACGACGCGTGCGCCAGGCAGAGGGTGGCGGCGAGAACAATCTGGAAACAATACAATACACGGTAAGTTCAACTCCTTTCACAGGTTGACCAGTAGGCGACTGCACCCTTATATTGTCAGCATCCCTAAAATTCGTACAATTGGTAGCTCGTCCTTTATTATCCGGACAGCTGAGCGGAATGCCCTGCCTGCGTCTGTGTTCCCTGATTGCCACAATATGGCCGTCTTCAAATCTAGACTGAATGGGCATTTATTAGGCAAGCGTGCTTCATCTTAGTCCACGTCTTCGCTTATCGATATAGATTGATATGCCAGTAATTTCACCGGATTATTCTACATGCCGGAATTTATCATAAGCACTAGCAAAACTACTGCTTGATAGTCCAGTATCTGCACGGTCCTTGTATGATATCACCCGCCTAATTGCGTTCTGGGTACAAAGTTGCTAGACCCCGTTGGATTTAAAAGGAGAACGACAATGCTGAAGAAGAAAGTTGTTAATTCAACGATGATCTCTAGTAAAATTGATGTAGTTCTTTAAAGAATATGTACGAACATAATTCAGACTGGTGTAAAAAGCAAGTCGAGATACAAATTTAACCAGTACCTATGGTTTGTTAAGAAGGCACGGCAGCACTTGGCTGAAGCATGTGAGTTTCAATCGATGTTATCTACATCGCTTATCTTACATAACTGTGTCCGTCTTTCTCGGTAGTTGACAACTCAATCATATCATTATCAAGGAATGTGTACAAAGGAAAGCCAGTCTATAGGCTGTTCTAATTAGTGGTCGCAGCCACGCTACAGCAACATGTTGCTCAACCGTTTACAAAAGATCATGAGATTTAGACAATAATAATAAAACATAAAAGCCATTTAATACATGCGATCATGCTGACCCTTGCATAATTAAACTATTTTACAGTGTGTTAGTGTTACAATGCGTGTGAAATGGAGAACATAGGAATGAGGTAATTATATTTAAGAGCGTAACGTGGTTTCGACAAAGTGTTTTGAACCGTAGAATTTGCAGTTTCAAACCAATGTCAAATGCTTGCAATGCAAATGTAAATATATCGACTGATGAAATGTATTAATTCTATGCAGGACCTTATTGACTTCAGAAGTAAATACTTGATGTGAATGACATTTGATTTTATGCTGCAGGTAGAACCACAAGTTTTGTATTTCGTCATTCCTGTAAGGGTATTAAAGTTTTACAAATCGAACAGTAAAAGTCGTAAATACGAGGTATAAAGGGATATTTTGCAAACGGCGCTGTTACGCCAAGGCAAAGGCGTGGCGCACACGCACCGCTGATGACAGATAAAATAACTGCTGTAGGAAAGCTTTAAATAAGTAAACTAGTTCCAGAACTACTTTCGAGTTATTTATAGTTAACAGAGTTAACAAACGTTCATTACAAATATTACAATTAACTAAGCATTCGCTTTAAACTTACTTAAGTTCGGTGCGAAATATTAGAAGAGATTAATGACATATAATGTTCAAGGTATTTGAAGGTACAACAATACGTGTAGGCGGCAAAAGATCCACGAAAAGCCATTGTTTATATCTATAAATCCTTCAATAAGCATGGGAGAGAACAATCAAACACTTCCTTGCATCTTCCGTGTTCCGCGTATTGTTCCAGCAATTTTTGTCTCAAATGAAGGTTTCGTTTAATTAGAGGATTTAAATTCAATCTCGTGTCTGAACAAGCTTCTTAACAAATGTAATCTTAAGTCCCTGTTTAGTTTACACCCGGTATAAACATTCTTTGCATTGAATTAAGTTAATTCATTCAATTCCGGCTCATTATTCGATCTGAATTGGAAATCGTTTTGGCAATATACAAGCCAACAAAATGGAGTATCAATAAATTAGTTAGTTATAAAGCCTATGAACTAATTTACAATGGTTTAAGTTATTTGTAACACACCTGTACCTACTGTTGTGGTCATAACTGCATGACTTAACATTTTTGTATTTCAGGTGCTAAAGTTTTTTGTTCTGTGTAATTAATTTCAAATGAGATGTGATAACAGTCAATCCCTACGGCTTTGGTACAAACATTGGGTTATTAAGATATAGTACAAAAATTTCTATAATTGTTACGACACAATGTTAACACGGATATAAGTTAATGTAAGTAGATTATGTTACGTGTGTGGTCAAGCTTATGTGCAGTCTATTTTGCTTTGCCATTTTCTAAACAATTGGTAGTTGTGTAATGATCAATGGCCGCCGCCCTCTCGAAAGGTTGCTCTAATTCTTAAACAGGGAATTGTCTAACCTTTAGTGTAATGGCAAATCGTTGATTGTTCCACATTTTCTCGTTAACGTGTGGGCTCGCGGCAACTATAATCGGGTGTTATTATCTTTTCAATTAATTCTGGCTGTGCGTTCGGTTTTTGTTTCACCATCAGAGTATATGTACAGTCAACGTCATAAATAAATGATCACTTTTGTGCCTTGTCACTTCGACGTCAACGGAAATTGTAACGACAGTGTGCGGTTCTTTCCCATTAGACGGCAGGCTGGTATCGACTCGTGTTCTCACTTTGCAAAGTAAAGCACTTGTTTTGCAAGCGCAGTCTAAAATGGGACTTTGTCGTTTGCCGCCATATTTACGAGGAAAGCAGGATCTGACAAAGCAGGTTGCAGTGATTATGGGCGTGGGCCTCATATCGGCCGCTTTTGCATTCTGTTGCGAAACCCTTTTGCAATAGATCGGAATTATCATTCGGCGAACTGGTGCACAACCAGTCTATTGCAATTCGTTGCAACACGGAGGAAGCCGGGGGCGTGAGGAAGTGTTATGGTTTCGCGAAGGTCACGATAAAAGTGTTGGTTATTGGAAAATTTCAAATTACGCGCTTGATTGAACGCCGTGTGTCCGCGGTGCGTTGGGCAAACGTTTTTTACCGGTTCTAACAGTAACACGACATGCAAGCCAATTAGATTAGTACTCGTAACAACGCAATATTTCACAAATCAGATTAGTGAACTTTTTCCCAAATACAAAAAAACGTCTATAAACGATATTTTACTTTGTTTACGTTCACTAAAATATATTTACTGTTTATGTATACCTATTACTAAAATGCTAACGGAGACACAAATTTCCAATGATTTCAGCTTTTTTATGTAGAAAATCTAACGCGACCGTGAGTTTTATGCCTTCAAATAATTAACGATAATTCTTCAATTTCACTTTAATGCAAATACTATCGATGAATCAGCTACATTATTCAATCACAAGCCATTAGAATGAGTTGTTAAGTATCTAGCGCAGCCACCCGCCCACGAGGGAATGCGAGGATGCGCACGCGCCCGCCCAGCGCGCAAAGCCTTCGCAGCCTTTATTAAGCACTCAATTAGGCATGAGCGGGACTAAAGTATTTGTATTATAAGGTTTTATTTAACTAGCAGTATGAGTAATGGGGTTCAAATCTTGAAAGTTCAATTTGGCCCTTTTGTAGCGGTTGAATTGACTTTAAATTTGTATACATGTAAGTTGAACGCTAATGCAAGTAAGATAGCAGAATGTGCAGTCCGCAAAAAAGCTTGTTCTTCAAAAGAATATTTTTAGGATTTATCATTATTTCTTGTTTCTTTTGACAATCGTGTAAAAACTGCGTATTCAATTACCTAAAATTATTTTTTTGGGAAAATTCCCTTTTAATTCGTTTAAAACGTCAAGTGTAAAGAAAATGTAGAGGAGCTGAATTAAATATGTCATGAGAATGTTATATGCAAACAAAATTATTTTGGGACTGAGTATACAGTAAAACAGCTAATTATTTAAAATTCTAAGCTATATTAAGATGCGGATGGAATTAGTCATAATAAAACACATTGTTTTATTAAAGCCGACCTTGACACAGTTTGGAATTTACTTGCATGATTTATGCGACAAATTGTGGGCCGAATTAGGCGTCAAGTTCATGTATAATAAATTGCTGCGTACATAAATTACCATATAACTGCAGTATCTAAATAGTTTTGAATTTATCGACTGCAGTATATAAAATAATAGAAGATCGTATTCTGTGAAAAGGGATGTTTGAAATGATGGTTTGCTTTAGTATAAACATAAGCTCTAGATTTGCTACTATTTTATACTTGTAATAAGGTCCATCTCTGGGACATGAGCTGACTGAAGTATTTGTATATTGATCAAAGGACTGTGTGTATATACTTACAAGGAAGAGAATAACGAAAAACATCCCTATCACTGAAACATATCTTGCGTTACTCTTTGTAAGCTCCTCTTACGAAGTTACTGCTGGCTGTACCTACAAGACCTACATATGTCGCATCTCTGTCTTATCACTTGTACAGTCGAACAAATGGAATCATGACCCAGGGTGGCACCTTTTAATAATAAATTTCACTATGATTTCCTTGACAAAAGTATGAGATGTCAACATGAAATTAGTAGCACAATTCCACCCTGGGTCATGTTTCAATTTGTTCGACTGTACAATTTTTGTAATGAAGCCGTGGTGGCCTAGTGGTTTGACCTATCGCCTCTCAAGCAGAGGGTCGTGGGTTCGAGCCCCGGCTCGCACCTCTGAGTTTTTCGAAATTCATGTGCGGAATTACATTTGAAATTTACCACGAGCTTTGCGGTGAAGGGAAACATCGTGAGGAAACCAGCACAAACCTGCAAAGCGATTCAATGGTGCGTGCGAAGTTCCCAATCCGCACTGGGCCCGCGTGGGAACTATGACCCAAGCCCTCTTGTTCTGAGAGGAGGCCTGTGCCCAGCACTGGGACGTATATAGGCTGGGATGATGATGATGATGACTTTTTGTAATGGAGCTTTATGAAATGCTCGCTTAGACTTGACTTTGGGTTGGCGAAATATGAGAAAGTGTTAACGAAATGATACGCTCGGATGAGTGGGATGATGAGACGAGTAATCTTATCTTTACTGAAATAGATCGATGGATCAAGCGATGGGACGTAACGTTTTTATTGTTTATGTAACGCTTTTACAATACTCGATATCATAGTTTGGAATAAATTTCGTTATTGTGCTTGGAGCTCAGGATTCCTATAAATAGTATGTATGTACGACATTTACAGGCAGTCAATTTTTTAATTTCATTTCCGTAATTTTGTTATTAAAAACGTTTGCTTGGATTCAAGTTATAAATACAGGAAATGATTTGATTAAATTAAAAAAAAGAAAACATCATTTCACAATGCACGATACTGTATATATTTTTGTGTGAATTTAGAAAAGCGGGTTTTTGAAAAAAAAAGCCATAGCCCTGTTTGTAAAAAAATACGAAATATGCAAAAACACTTACCACAGACTGCATGATTAATATAAGGTATTCTAGGTTTCGGAGATCTCAAACGAACTAGCGAAGGCGCTGCTGGGTACCAGTACTCGCCTCGAAATTTTCGCCTAAGTGCGATGTGCCTGCGACTGGGTCCGCGGTCGGAATGCTGATCGGACCGCGTGCGCCCCCTTATATATGTCGCACCCCGCCGGCCGTTCGTAATTGGAAACAATTAACTGGCCAACGAGTGGTATGATTTGATATTAGTTAATTGTGAGATGGTCAGTTCCGTCGAAAAATTGATTGGGGTGAGTAAGCAAGGGGTGTTTTTATAATTGGCCACTTGCGTTTGTTCCCGTTTTTTTAATTGTTCGAGAAATTGAAGTAGCTTTTTCGCACTAGCAAAGGAACTAGTGCTTAAACTTAGAATTTACTTCAATTTTAAATTTTTAGCGAACTTAGTTTTAGTTTCAACTGCGGTTTAGTGTCCTGCTTTATTATATGTAGTGTCAAATATGGAATATTATCTAGGGTTAAAGTTACTAAACCGGTGAGCTATAGGTAACTTCGTGCATGCTCATCTACTTACCATCAGATACAGGTCGATCACTAGTCTATTGTTTTATCTATTACTAGCTGTTTCGCGCGACTCCGTCCGCGTAGAAGTATGAAAAATAGTTTGTCCTATTCTCAGACCTACCAAATATTTATACACAAAAAAAAAACATAGAAATCGATCAAGCCGTTTCGGAGGAGTTTGATCACAAAGATTGTGACATGAGAATTTTATATATTAGATTTGTCTGTGTCTCTTATAAAGTTAATCAATCTTTTCATTACTTACTCAATTTTTAATTAAAAAAAACTTCAGACTAACGACGTTTTCAGACCTAAACAAGATTCAAATTGTTGGTGCAAGTGATCTCGAGGTCAACTTTGGGTTTTCAAGTGTGGTCTGAGAAGTGTTTAAAGATAATTTTGGTGTTGATCATTTGAGAAGGTTGGAAAGGTCAGTTATGAGTTCGAGGCATGTTCGATCTTCTTACTTGGGCGTTTTACTAACGGAAGAGATTCCTTTGTAATCAATTACATGTTTTGTTTGAGATCCAACCTACATACAACATATGATACATCGCGTACACAAGGTCAAGATCATTTCGTATGCTTAAAAATATATAGGTACCTCAAGATAAGTTAAAGGTAAATATGTTTATTTTTCTAATTGCATAACGTAAGTACAGAAATTTAAAGCAAAGTTAAAAACTAATCCACAAAGTTTCGTATAGACTTGAAATAAATAAATAGAATTTGAAACTATGAAAACTGATTGATTAATTATGTATTCTCACAGGCTACTTTTATGCCAGGAAAATGCGCAGTTCCCGGTGGGTATCAATAAGAAAATTCTATTTAGTGAAGTGCAGCAACTATTAGTATACCCGTAAATTACCCAAAATTAGTGTTATTTTCAACTGTTATTAATATGTTTATTTTGTTTCTGACATTGCAAGTCAGCGGGGGATGCAAATAATCAAGCTTAATTTAACGAATCAGGTGTGCGTGCGCGGTATTGCACGAGTAAGTTATTTGTTTCATTGTGTTTTCATTTATGTTTGTCGTCAAGAGTTACACCCCATTTTGATTTAGACTTATGTACATAATAAAATTTCTGGAAGGTCTAAATTAAAATGGCGGATGGATTATTTTAAGTTTATGTACTTACTCTTGGTCTAAGAGTGTGACCTCTATAAATGTTTTTCAGGATCTATTATTTGGGTAGACGAACTAAAGTTTCCTTACAGTGGTCGATGTTCATATGAAACTGCATGATGTCCACAGATTTACATCCCTACATTACCTAACCCTACTTAACCCTATATTTTGAGACCTTATTAATTTTGGAGGGTTACTCTGTCCAACTAACGCTCAGCTGAATTAATTTTGAAACATCTTGTTTTTTGTGTCATGTTCAACATAGTGCTTGTTGAGAAATACACAATCTTCCCAACTGTCCCGATGCGCCGCATTTGACAATTCAATTCACTCATTTATTTACAAAATTGGCCGCGTACGCGCTGCTTTACGTGCCGCTGTACCTACCTAATAAGCGTATTTTTATAAATAATTCACCCAATAGCTTTTTGCTTTTTCTTCGTTGCTTAACATACGTAGCTACGAGAAGCACTGGTCAAACTAATATAAGGTTTTTTTATTTAGCAGGACAAAAGCAAAAAGCATCTCTTCTTTTGTTCCCAGTCTTTGAAATATAAGTTCAACCATCCCGCTGAATAAGTATCTAGGTTGTCCTTCCATGACCCTGATGTAATGTGATGGACACCTGCAGGGCTACTACGAAACTCGAAACTCGAAGTTCGTGTCGTGCCGTCCCTCTCGTTCTCGTATTAAATAGTATAAGTGTCAGAGGGACCGCACGACACGAACTTCGAGTTTCGAGTTTCGTAGTAGCCCTGCTGTTGTTCAGTCGAGGGCGTAAATATCTATACAGTCATAGCGTTAAATATCCCACTTCCACTAATATTATAAACGCGAAAGTTTGTATGGATGGATGGATGGATGTTTGGATGTATGTTCGTTACTCTTTCACGCAAAAACTACTGAACGGATTTGAATGAAACTTGACATATAGGTAATATATACCCTGGCAACATATAGGCTACTTTTTATCCAGATATTCCCAGGGGATAGGGATAAAATCTCGAAATAATAACCGCTGGGTTAAGATTCATGAAATTTGGGATGTAATGTAGGACGTCTGGACATAAGCTACTTTTTATTCCGATTTCTCACGGGATAGGGATAAAATCTTGAAATTTCAACCGCTGGGTTAAGAGTATTGAAATTGTGGATAGTTGTTCTTGACACAACTTCAATGAAGACCACGATCCAAATATTGGGAATTCCCAAAGGAACTTTGTAAAACTCCGGAATTTCAATTGTAACTACTAGATCGAATAATTTAGGCGTGCGAGGCCGCGGGTAAACTCTAGTATGTGCATAAACATCAACCTAATGGTTTGTGGTATAAGGTGTATAAATATTTTAACGTCTTGGTAACGTACATATATTTTTCCCCTTGACTGTACCGGGACTGCTGGTGCGTTGCCGCCTCCATATGCGCTTTGGCCTGCCCATATTTAGGTATTCTTGATGGATGGAACGATGGATGCCGTACTGTATCTCTCTAAAGAACCATAACCATTCTTTGGCAATTTTGGCCCAAAACCTCGGATTTGGCTCTTATTCTATACCGTTTGACGAAAGATGTATCTATAAAGTAGGTACTTCTTGTCGTCTGCCAAAAAAGCAACACATGGTAAGTACACTAGATTTTTTTACTAATACTTATCGTAATAGTCATCGTTAACGTATGGTTAATAATATTAATGGATGTTGCTTACTAAGATGGTATACACATAGGCAAAAACAATCTTATTAAACCTAAGTAGGTACTTCGTATGTTGTATTTTAGGGTTTCATTTAATGTACAACCGTCATTAAATTTTATGTGTATCCTTGGTATACACATTTTGATTGATCTCTAAAATACAATGTCCGTGTCGAACAAACTATCCGATAAAACTTAAATATAACCTTTTAAACTCTTTGTTCTGGTATTAACTACTAAATTCGTTTGAGAGATAATATTAATAGAGTTGTATAGTTACAGCGCCTACATTTAAATAACTAGAGTAAAGATTACAAATATCCTTATTATGTTGATCGATTGCTAAAATATATGTTATTAAAATACATATTTATTGTTCTAGGCCGCTATAGTTAGGTGCATTTATGTGTTTAGATTGTTTGTTAGCTTAAAGATGGCTTGTAGATACTTGTTTTTTGCGTGATTGTGAAATAATGTTGTTTGTAATAATTATGTTCATTGCATAATTAAATTGTATGATTCTGTTTAAAAAAACATTCAACAAAGTATTTGCTTACCAGTTTAGTATGCTAAAGTAATTAATTAAAAACTAGTTGCCATACATGTTCTTAGTAGTGGCACATATTACTAATGATGGTCACTTGTTAAAATCAAATTAATGTCAATTTAGCGTTAAACTCAGATTATTAGTCTCAAGAGTCTGCAAGAGTGACTATCTTCGCTGTAGTTGGATAAAAGTAATATTAAAATTAAAAATGATTAAGTATTATTTACTATTTAAAATTTTATATCTTTTTTCTTTTCATTATTAGTCGATCAAAGGTAAACTTGAAGAGATCCCTTTAAGGAATAAATTCGACTTTGTACATTTCTTTCTCTTATTAATGCTATATAAAAATAAGTAGGTACTTTACAGTTTTTTTTATGTTTATTGGTTAGTAGAGTCAACGTCATAAATAAGTGATCACTTTTGTACCTTGTCGCTTTCAGTCGTTACGTGATTTCGTATGGCTATTCAACCATGACGTTAAAGTGACAAGGTACAAAAGTGATCACTTATTTATGACGTTGACTGTACATTACTCGAATCGCTTTTATTGGGAATGGTTGTGTGCTCCCTAAAACTTTGCGAATGGAATTTGAAAAGCGTTAGTAGGTATTTTAGGTTGATCCTTTTGGTAGGCGAAACTATTTGACAATGTGTCGCGCAGTCGTAGCTGGCTTGTACGTGTGTTACCAGAGGAGCATGGTACAAGTGAAAGGTAGTAATTTATTGATTAAATATCTCGCCGTTTCGCATTGCAGCGGCTGTAGTCACGAGTAGTAAGTCTCCATTAGTATAACACATTGTAAGTATACAATAAATACTTTAATTTGTAAAAAAACTAAAACTTTGCGGTCCCCCGCTCCGGTACGACTTTAGACCCTTCGAATTCAAAGTATACAGTACGTTTTATTCAACAAGGAGTATTGTTTAATGAATATAATTAAAACTACTTTTTATGCGCTCACGAACATTACGATCCGATAACAATGCACAAGTTCCAAGACCAAGAGATGCCGGCGTTGATGTCTTTTGTACGCGCTTGAACGGCCATTGCTAGAATACCGATAACTAGCCTTAAACAACTCTTATATTTCTTAGAATATAATAAGGATTATCCAAATTTAAAGTTCTGTATTTTAAAATATAGTTCCCACGCGGGCCCAGTGCGTATTGGGAACTTCACACACACCATTGAATAGCTTCGCAGGTTTGTGCAGGTTTCCTCACGATGCTCGTGTTGAATTTCAAATGTAATTTCGCACATGATTTCAAAAACTCAGAGGTGCGAGCCGAGGTTTGAACCCACGATCCTCCCTCGGCCCAAGCGCTCTCATTCTAAGGGGAGGCCTGTGCCCAGCGCAGTGGTACGTATATAGGCTAGGATGATGATTTTAAAATATAAAATATTTAACTGATGAAATAAATCGATTAAAGGTTATATTAAGACGCCAATTTTGCGTACAATGTTTCGGTCAAGTTACAGCAACATCGAGCATATCGGGTCATGCTCAGTGTAGGGTTCCGTAGTTCCCGACCTTGCCTTAACTTAACATTGCCTTAGAAATATTTTTTACAAAAACCTAAAAACTGCTCAACTGATATTTGATATTCATGCCAAATTCAGCTTTCTAGTACAGTCAGCAACAAAGATATGAATACAGGCAAAGTGCATAAAATATGTATACATGACTTTAATGTCCAGGCAATAAAGTTCTGTATACATATTTTTGGCACTTTAAATGTATGTATATTTTTGTTGCTAACTGTACTAACGGTCTTTGAGTTTAGCCGCGGACAGACAGACAGACAGACATGGCGGAACTATAAAGGTTCCTAGTTGACTACGGATCCTTTAAAAAAAGGTTAATTACATCCATGTTAACATTGTTGTAGGTATAGTATCTATTTATTAGTAACAGACAGATCTAGAGAAAAATGGTTTTCCATCATATTCTGTCGGCTATGTTCGTACTGAAGCTAAAAAAATTGAGATGTGAAATATATCTCTGTCATTTTGTCTAAGTTGTCTGTTCTCAACCACTTCACGATAGACCTGCTGAACCTTATCATGTCAGCCGAAAGACGTCCACTGCTGGACATAGGCCTCCCCCAAGGCTCTCTCAGACCGGTCTTCTGCTTTCCGCATACACGGCGATCCTTTGATCTTAACTAGGTCGTCCCTCCATACTATGGAGAGACGACCTGCTGAACCTGTTTTAATTAAATTTTGCAACAAGATAGATTGTACATTGAAGAATAAAACAATTATTTGTCTGCAAAATTGGCTTTTTTTTGATAATTTTTTGTGAGTTTTTTTTTATTATCGATAGATAAATTATACGCAGATAGATAAAGTTACGGATAACAGCTAGTATTACACTCAGTAGTTGTAAAAACATTTTCAAGAGCCTTCAAAACTAATGGAATCGGGTGTGAAAACCATTTTAACACATTCTTGCACTAGTTATGCATGTAATGTATGTAATTCTAAGAACGTTGTAAATATGTAAAATCTACACATGCTGCTTGAACGTCCATTTTAAACACTACTTTAACCTTAAGGTAACCCGATTGCATATAATTGCAATGAACAGCTAATGGTAACAAAATATTGGTCCAATTTGTATAATTGCATCTTGCCAATGAAGTGTTTTGTGCTGTTTAACTAGAAAGGAAGGAGAATTCAAGTAAAACTGGGTGTAGGTATACTTAATGTATTGACATTAATGTGGTCAATTTGCAAATGACGTGCCACTGCAAAGTTAGTCATTACTATTTACCGGATTGATCATTGAACATATTATTTGACCCGTGCATTTTAATGGCATATTTGTGAATTGAATCTGTTCGAGGTACATTTTCTAACAAGTTTATTCTTTCTGTCCCTAATTAAATGATCCTGTCATTCACTGAAAGGTTGACTGGAAGAGATCGCTCTAAAGTGATAAGGTCGCCTATTGCTTACCCTTGGAAAATTTTCTTTGTGTAAGTTCTGTTTCCTTTAACGCTTACTATATTATACCTAGTGTTCAATAAAGAGTTTTTGTATTATAATGTTATTGTTTGCCTTTACTGATAGATTAGTCAGGTACACATATCTGTATTGTATGTATATGTATATAATAAATATTTATAATTGGGCAAGACCGCCATACTGCGGTTCAACTGCCGTATCTATTGCACTACCTAAGTACCAAAATCGACAAATAAATAAATGCTTGAGACGTGGTTAACAATACCATGTCTCAAGCAAATGAAGGCAACATGCCGCAGATGAGTGCGACGTCAGGGACGGTGACTCAACCAGGCCACGCCGTTTTGTCACCTAATTAATTAGTTTTAAATATTGAGTTTTTTTTATAAATTATAATGTATGTTAGTCTTTAAGGTATTTATTGTATGGGCCGTCTTGCCTGAAATAAAAGGTTTATTATTACTATTATTAATAAGTTGTTACAATTCTGTCCAACATTTGGACATGCAAACTTTACAAATTTATGATTATTAATATAACTATTTAATTACAATTTCCTTTTAATTTATGACGAGACAACTCTAATAAAAAACTTTGTTTGCTCTGTAGTTATGACACATTAAGTCACATTAATTTTCAATTAACTGCAAAAGTTTATTTTTAGATGTTTTTAAACAAATAAATAGTTAGGTAGTCGATTGAATTGACGAATAGGGTGACGTCACAAACCTGTATTTCCATGGAAAATCACGTTTTGATAGCTCATAAAATGCATCAGTTGATTGGTAGCTTGAACTACCCTATATGTTAAATGAATTGTCCACGGAAAGAACCTGCATGTCTAGTCACCTAAGGAACTATCTGCGTTATAGTGGTTTGAAAGTTAGTCATCTCATTACGAACAATTACTATGGTTACCATTTATTTACAAGTTAAAAAAATATATTTTAATTGTTTTCAGATTATTTAATTCAATGGTAAGTCATAGTCATAGTACTTCGCGAGCTCTACATTTTCAGATTAAAATCTCAATTAAAAAACAAGATGACGGCATGTCCTTTCCGTGGACCCTTCAAATAATGTCCCTGGTACGAGACCGCCACTTGCACCTGTAACGGAGTAATAAAATGTTTAAATCAAAATAAAAAATCATTTATTTGAGACTCAAAAAATCCATACACAGTGGAGTTCATAAACTTGTGAGCAAAAATGTTATCAAAAATTTCTGAACACGCTTCTACGCCGAGTCGTCGATAGAGTCGTCTTCTGATATTTTTGATCAAATTTTTGCTCACTAGTTTATGAATCTAATATAAAAATCCCTAATTCGTTTTTATGCAGTTTTTTGTATAATTTTACTTTTACAGCGTAGGTACTGTTTTTTTTTTTTGCTTGCTTGTGGTGCTGTATTTTTTTATTGACAAATAAATATCGTGTTAATAAAGAAAAACTTAAAACATATTAGTAACGACAGGAAAAATTTATTAAAGAATATAAACTTATAAAAAATACAATCATATACCTAAGAGCTAAATACTACTAAATAATAAATCTACTAGCTAACATAAATAATATTTTTATATTATAAGTAAAAAAAGACCGCCTAGAATACTTCCTGGCGCAAAGGTGCCCAACACGCTTGCTGCGTGCCGCGTTGAACGGCGATAGATAAGCCTTTGCATCAAGAACGACTCGGAGCGAGAGTCTAATCCCCGGTCCCGCAGCCGGCGTCCTACCTCTTTAAAAAACAACTTAGCCTCCGAGCACCAACAACCGGTCGTCTCCACCGCAAGCGCAACAAATATATAATTGGAGAGGGCTGAATATTTCTCGCGCTTCCTAAGGGCCGCTAATTCCGCAGCAGCTCCCGCGATCCTCGTGGTTCGACCCAGGTGCGAGGCTGCAAAAGTGCTGACGCAGGTAGCGTCCCAGAGAAGGCACTTTCCCTTCTGCCATGGCACCAAGGTCAGCCCATCAGGCCTTTTGCCATCTGACCGACTAAGACCTGGTGGCTCCAGCACGCACGGGACGTTAGCTGAAACCAGGGCCCTTCTTATTAAGTCATTGAGCGCGTGATGGCGCGGAAATCTTCCCACACATCGACAACAACTCAATGCATGGTGACCGTTGCTCTCAACCATAGTGTCGCAGATGCATATATGAGGTTCGCAAACATCACAGCCCAGGCGAAGAGCAACAGCCACCCGCAAGGAGTCGTCGTCGAGGAGTGTTCCAATGTGAGGAGAAGGAAGTGCGTGTAACCAAGCCCCGGATTCCGGCCTGGCAAGTTTAAATATTAACTCTGAAAGAGAACAAAACTGCAGTCATATATTGGCAATCGACAGCAATCGCACACGGCAAAACTATACATTATTTTGCCGCACCCGCACGATACCAACCCAGTGCTCTAATATACGACAGTCCATCCGCCCCGCCAACATCTCCAAGATACTGTTTCCAATGCGCCTCACTCTTTAAGCAAGAAGACTTAGGGATATTTTCAATTCAACCTTTATCTGGATAACAGGAGCATTTATTTAGTCACCGACAATAGTCATTTGCGCAACAAGAGAGCAAAGTTATTTTTTGCTGCGAGTGTTAATTTTGAATCCCGAGTAATCCAAGACTTCTTGCAAAATTAAAAAAAAAAAAAAATTAGAATAAAGTAAAGTTGAGCGGGAATTGCGTTCATTTGCGTTCGTTTTGTTATTAACTAATTTGTCTTTGTAGTTTTTTTTGTGAAAATCTAACTTAGTATCGATTTGATCCTATCTCTCGCTTTTTTCGTGTTGAAGTGATAGTGACAGATCGAAGTGAAGTTCAAATGTTTGGATTTGTTTTTATGGTTTTGGGAGTTTTGGGGACCCCGCACTACTTCAGCATTTAAAAAAAGTATATAAAAAGTTACTTTGTCTCCCGTTCCCCGTTCCCGTCCGGAGCCCGTTCTTTGAACATTTGTAGTAAGAGCAAATGATAAAAAATTGCATCGGACAAAATATATACTTCTTCAATGTTCGTTTTTTAGCCTGCCGTAGAAACAGATCATAGCAAATACTGACATCAAAAAACAAATTCCTTTCGATTAGCCTTAAAGCAATGCAAATATACAATAATTAGGAATTAGTAATTGCCAGCATTACGGCAGTAGTTGCGTCCGTCTGATCCTAGACAAAGAGATAATACGTAACAATTATCCGCTAGCAGTTGTTGATAAGCGAGCCGGCTGCACTAGGGCTTGTCTGACTGCAAGCGATGTGTGTATTTTAAGACTTATTGATTCAGAAATAATATATATGCAATTTTTTATACCTTATTTATTTAAGCAATAAAAAATATTTGTATTGTATTATACAAAATAAGTTAAGTAAGTATCATAATTATTTAGTTATTATTATAAGTTCTCTATGTATATGTTTTACACGGAGCGTGTTATATATGTGTGAGCGTTTTCAATAGAAACTCGTATACATGGAAAAATTAAAGAAGCGCAACATACGAGTAACCATGTTTTTAGACCATATGGTGTTATAAAACTAATCTGTCAATTGTCTCAAGTACTTTTATTGAAAACAATATAATATAATCCATTGTTTTTAAAACCAGCGCATACCATAGTTATATAAGTTACTCGCTAGCCAGCAGGCCGCAACCTTAAGTGGGTAAATATGTTGGAAACTGTAGCAGCGCTCATTATGGCTAATGATATTAATGGCTCTTTGTTAGAGTGATGGTTGCCTCTAAATATAACCCACTGGCCCAGAACAGTGGCGGCATGACCAGCGACCGCGGAAGAATGGGGCAGGAGAGTAATTCCCCGCCTCCTCCTCCAACTCAAATTCAAACAGATGGGAGGATTAAAATGTAGAGACAAGCCAGAAACGTGATCAAATTAGTTTGCCCTCCACCCGTTAAGGAGTACTTATGTCAGCGGTCCCTGGGTCCCTCGTCGCTTTATTTTGCATGACTGTAACGTGTTTTCTACATGGGATTATTTCTTAACAATATTTTCTGTACCGAGACATGGTGATGTGGAGTCAGAATGGAGTAGAGTACTTACATTAGGGTTGTGCGACCGGAAACACATTTAATAGTGTCGTAAACAAGAGTCGCTATTTATTTAAAGGAGTTTGCGGAAATAATTATCTGTACTTTGAACTATTATGTACTCGTATTCTATGGTGTAGTGTCCTTCACACGAATTTATAAAAGCAATTTAGGGCAAAACTATAAATTTTTACATGGCTGGTCTGTTTGGTACAAGTACAAAATAAGACCTAATTCAATTATTATTTCCAATGAAGAATAATCTTGTTCAAAAATACGTAGTAGGTACTCAACATCTCGTCTACCTTTTCTCGAAAAAGTTTTTTTTTTTTTAAATTAAACTCATAACCTAACGTTTAAATGAATTCATTCTACTGCTTATAATTTAAAGGATAAAGTAATCATTTTTTGACAGCGTGCATTATTTAATTTTCACTTCTCATGCTCATAAAATGTTACTTTGGTCTCTGCATATCGGTACTAAAGCTCCTTTGTATTCTCTAGGGATTAAAGTTTTTTTGTTACGTTGAAAAAAACCCCTAAACAGCCAACACGGTGTTTGTGAATGGAGTATTTTCAGGCGTGGAAATAACCTCAAAATGACAACTGTGCAAAAATATTAAAAAAAAACACGATTTAATTTCGCGAAAGACAAATAATGATTACGAATATGAATCTATTCAATTATATTAAGGATTAATTCATTTTATCATGCATAGTCAAATTTGTTTTAAAATGGTTTTAAATTTTTTAAACTTTTGGCTAAATATGCAAGCTTTTAAAGCGTCACTTCATAAACAATAAAAAAAAAGAAAAAACCGCGCAACAAATTTTTTATGCTATTTGAATTTTGAACGGATGGCCTGTCCATTAGTCGAGCGAACGTTTTTAAAAATTAATATTGAAATTTTGAACATAACAAAAGTAGAGTGAAAAGTAGAGTGTTTAACGCGAGGCAAACAACCATAATGCCACTCGAATTATAGCCAAACATCTCGTGTCATTATGGCTTGTTTTAGTCTCTTGTTGAACAATCTACTATTTTAATTAGCCTACTTTGTTTCATAACAACATATTTATTAGTACATATCAGTACGGGTAAATAAACAACCTGCTGAAATCCCCATATTTATTTAAGTTTAGGTAAAGAAGGTTCAGTCGAACTACTAATTTCCATACAGTACGTGTATGTGTCTACTGGCTTTCAACTGAATGACTCTACAGTAATATAATTTCATAGTTTACAATCTTGAGCATTTTAGGCTAAGGTCACACTAGAAGTAATATATTAAGATTAGAGATGAAGGATATGAGCTCTGCTTGTTACGATATGAAGTAGCGTTGTGCAAAATTATTTTAATTTTAATTAAACATCTATGCACTTATGTTCAGTTGGTTCTTTCGTACAAATTGCCTTATTTTCGCTCGCGTACGTTGAGTTAAGGTCTCTCCACACGGCTTAAGCTAACGAAAAAAAGTTTGATAATTACTTTTTAAACTTTTGTAGTATTAAGTTCGGCTCAACACAGCATATAGCTTTATTTAATCGTCTTAAGCGGATTTCGTGTCGATAGGTACATCAGGTACAACGAGACCGTTAATTAAATTTTTCAATTCTTTATTTCAGGCATAACCCATTTTGTGTTAGTAAAGTTTGTATTAGTTGAGGAAATTATTTTGTAACGAAAGTGATGAACAATCATCTTCATCGTACAATACAATACAAATATTCTTTAATGATTACCAAAATAAGTCATCATCATCAGTCTAAGTATAGCAGTCCGCTGCTGAACATAGGCCTCCCCCAATGAGCGCCATTGTGCCCTGTCCTCGGCTAAATAGAATCTTAAAAAGAAGAAAACGTGAATAAGCAAAAGGAAGTTCGTTCGCTAAGCCTTCACTGTGTCCTTACCCTAAGGCTCGGTGTCAGGACGCAGGATTCAGTTACCTCGACTAACACTATCGTGTAACGCGTCCTTGGAAATGGGAAAGGCCGGATAGGATTACCTACAAGCTAAACAATTAGTTAATAAAATAATCGCAAGATGTACATACATATGTATTTAAATGTAATTGTGCAGGATGTTAAAGAACGAAAAATTTTGTTAGATGCAGTCGTGTATAAAAATAATTACCGACAACTTATGGATTTATTTTAGATAAGCATAAATTGGGTTTGTTGATTTGGTAACCGAGGAAGAAAACCGATGATTCAATAAATTATACAGACTTTTTATTATATTTATTATATCCTGTTTACACAGCAAACGGCGTTGTAAATTTCGTCAGGATATTTTATGAAATACAAATACGTCAGAATAAGAATTAACCTCAATATGGTATATTATGCCTTTAACAATAAATAAACTTGCATTTATACACGTAGAAAACCATTTTGTATACAAATATTTCAGCATAGCTTTTTGTCACCAACGACGACTTGGTTGGTTTTGTTTTGGCTTCTGGCACGCCAATTGTTTAATCAAACATGTAATTTCCCTCATTTAAAGTTTTTGGTTAAAAACCATTTACGTAATAGAATTTTAATACATACCCATATTGTAATATAATTGTTCCGTGTTAGGCCCCGGTTCGTTCCGATGCGCATAACTGGATCAATGCATTATGTATGTCGTCGGATTATTCCCACGCCACTTCCGTAGGGCAGTTTTTGTCACTTGACGAAGGTAATTTTAACGTTTTTTTTTTTATATAAGAGGGTTAACCGAGCAGACGGGTCACTTGATGGAGAGCGATCACCGTCGCCCATGGACACATGCAACACGAGGGGAATCACAGGTGCGTTGCCGACCCTTTTAGAAATTGGTAGGCTCGTTTTTTAAAGATCCCTAAGTTGTAACGCTCCGGGAATGTTGCCGCTGTAAGCTGATTCCAGATCTTCGTCGTGCGAGGAAAGAAGTTTCGCTTAAAACGCACGGTACTAGACTGCCAATCATCAAGATGGTGAGGATGGAAAGACAGACGGTTCCTCGAAGTGCGGTAGTGGAATTTAGCCGCAGGCAGCAATTCAAGTTCTTCAGAACACTCCCCATGATAGATGCGGTATAATATGCAGAGAGACGCCACATCCCTCCGCAAAGCCAAAGGATCGAGTAGGCCAGAGAGCGCCTTATACTATCGACAAATCGAGCAGCTCTACGTTGGATGGGGTCAAATGGAAGAATTTGGTACTTGGGTGCCCCAGCCCAGAGATGAGAACAGTACTCCATGTGCGGCCTAACCTGCGCCTTATAGAGTTGTAAGCGATGGGCTGGCGAGAAGTACTGTCCCGCTCTATTAAGCACCCCCAATTACCTAATTTGAAACAACTGAATGCGTGTCTTTCGGCCAGCAATTATAATAGGTATACAGAGGATCTTTTTTCGAACGGACTGTTCCTGTTAGCTTCTGCGCCTGGAGAAAGGACGAACTACCGGACGGCCGCTTAACAAGGAGATAATATTTTTGCTTAAAAACGCTTAGTTACATAAATTCACAATACTTAGGGGCTGTTTCACCATCCATTGATTAGCGTTAACCGACGGTTAAATGTGATGCCGTCTCCGTCTATTCGAACAAAACAAATAGAGATGGTATCACACCTAACCGCCAGTTAACACTAATCAATGGATGGTGAAACAGCCCCTTACTCTATTTACCGTCGTTACAGGTTCAACGATTTTTTTTGTTGTAGATTGAATATTATTTGTAGGTCTATAAAGCGGCTCGTAGACGGGCCATATTTTCACTGCAATTTGTGTCCGGCAACTATTGGTGTCCCTCTCTTACTTACACGTTAGACAGGGACACCAATAGTTGCCGGCCACATATTGCAGTGAAAATATGGCCCGTCTAGGAGCCCCTTAAAGATAGTGCCATCCACGAAGACGCGCCCCACCATTTTCCGAATGAGGGTATGGCGGGGTGCGGAGAGTTCGACTAGACCGTCAGTCATGAGCGGTCAGTCAGCCGTTCGATGCAAACGGGTAGTGAAGTCCGCGTTACGAAAATCTAGATACGTCGGAATTGTTGCTCTACTTTTACTTAATATTTTTACAAAATGTCTAACTATCACAATAAAATTCAATATAACTTTTTGCGTTTTTTATTTATATATCTGCAGAGAAAGAAAAGTCGCTTATATGTCGCTTTTTGATCTCCCAATTGATATCTATGTACAAAAAATCACGTTGATTGTTTCTTCGTTCAGGAGAGACGAAAGGATAAACACGAATAATCTCAATTTCATTCAAATTCGTGTCATAATTCCTGGTGGTGACATGGTGTCGTATTGAATTCAAATCGACATCAAAAAAATTTACTACATTGAACGCTAATTAAAAAAAAATTGTACTACACGTTACTTACGAGAAAAGCGTACGTTCAGGTTCTCAAGTGTTTCTTTTTTTCTACGTGTAGTACCTACTCATTTTTTAATTAGCGTACAATTTAGTACATTTTTTGTACTAAATTGTACAAAAAATGATTGATGTTTGATTTACAAAGAAAATACTACTGCTACATAATGAAATAGGTAGCGCCCGCCATGAAGTATCCTTCCCAGCGGTGACAGATTGATCACTGTTTTCTCGTAACTACGGGTAGTACAATTTTTTTAAATTAGCGTACAATTTCGTACATTTTTTGATGTGAGGTTGAACACCATGTCACCGCCAGGAAGTATGACACTCAAATTCACTCATAATATTACTAACGATTAATTGCTTGTTATAAAACTCTTAGAGAATATTATTTAAAATATATAATATCTTTATTTAACTATTAACATCTACATTTATATTGTTATGGTGGAGGGTTTTAGTTATGTTATTGTTATCTATAAAACTAGTACCTAATAACGTAATAATATTACAAGAAATGATTAAAATCAAGTAGAGTATCCAGCTGCCCGTAATGCTTGCTCCTGATTAGTCCATTTATCGTAGTGTGCGTATGCAATAAATATGCATGGACAGAACAACTACACTGTTAAAAGGTTGCACACTAGTATTGTAAGCGATTAGGAGGAAAAGTGGGGTGCGTCTTCCTGGGTGGCGGGATCTATACTGTAGTAAATATTTTTCGGCAGATAACTATGAAAAAGAAACAACCTGCGTGGAAAAATACGTACCTACCTAATCGGCACCAAAAGTAATATACGCATCCCGATGGTAACCAACATTAGGTCGAAGATACATAAGTAAGCAGACCTTCAGCCGGTCTGTTACTCGTAATGTATTTCATCTGATGATTGACACGATTCATTGTTAGGTGATAAGGTTATTAGCGATCGTAGTGATATTTTTAAGTAGTTTAATTTATAAAGTCACTTTAGTATACTTAGAACTGTATATGACCGGATATGTACACTTAACCAAATAGTAAATTGGTTTAAAGTGTGTGACCTATGAAATACCATAAACAGTTAAATTTTGAATAATTTATTCATAATGCTTCAGGGGTTATTTCGCGGAGGTTTCTATCAATTAACTAAGTACTTACAACAACCTTTTACCTTCGTCCTCCGCTACCACCACAAAATAATAAAATTTGATTGATTATTTGTGTAACGTATGTGTGTGTGTGTGTGTGTGTGTGTATATATGAGTGCGTATTTTGTGGGTAGCACCTAGCACCCAGCAGCTATATATATATTTTTAAAAGCTTTGCCACATTTCTATTTTCTATACCTATCTACCCCCTCCTTCTTTAACCCCGTGTCTCACGGGCCTGCGTGAGCAGGAAGCGTAGTGATCCCGTAATATACACCTTTCTATCCGAATGGAACAGAATGCATAAAATTCGTCGGTGCAAGGTCAGGCGGTTCTCTTGTAGTGAAATAATTACATTTTCCTTTCTCGATGACCGGCCCAGGTCGCCGTGGTGTCAGGGTGAACAGACAGACGTACCTTATCTCAACTTATGCTCTTAATCCAAGTATTATATTGAATATTTCCTGATTTTGTACCAACTTATTTTTACGATTTTCCCGACAGAACTTATAACTTGTGTGTAGGTACTACATGCTCGAGTTAGAGTAGTAGAAAAAATTCAATCCAATTCGGCAATTCCCATTTTTTCTTCTTCTGCGCCTCCGTGCCCACAGTTGGGCATACGCCTTTCCAATTTTCTTCCACAGTAAATGAGTGTGATTTTTTTAATAATTTATATTTCATACAAAGCTCTTCTAACAATTAGGATCACAACAAAAAGACAGCTCAACCGGTAAATCAAAACATTTACATTTAAGCAAATTATTGATTTTGAAGATTTTTATAAAATTATCAAAATAATATAATTAATTAATCTGGCAACACGGTTCTGAAACCGGCTGAAGGGTTCTCCCATGGCCAGAAATAAATGAATAAAAAATGGTGACAGTAGTTATCTTGCAGACACCTGTCGGATTTACAAATGAGAGATTGCCTGTTGAGAATATATGTACGAGTTCGTTCACGATAAAAGCTTTTTCATCTCGTGAGTGATTAATGCTTGATCAATTTAATCATCATTGTGAACGCTCTTTTAAAGGAAGGCGGGAAATCAAAAAAACAATTAGTTCGATTTCAAGACCAGTATGTTGGCGACTGGCTGCGGTATGACCTTTTTTGTCAGTTGTGATTTGTTTGCCCGATCTGTCGGTTCAATACATAACATTGTGCTTTTCTTATTAAATAATCTATCATTTAACCCGTGTTTCCTTCAATCTTGCCATTAGTTTCCATACAGTCCACCACTAGCTATCATTTTGGTTCGAAATACCTTTATATGTATTTAAAGTCGATTTTCAGAAATATTAGTTATCCTTCCGTTCCTAAACTAACTAACGAGTACGCGCTACTAAGCTGAGTTGGTCATTAATGTAGGTAAGCAAGGTATTTATTTACTCCTGTTTATTTATAATTGCTTGTTAGTATTCACAGTAGTAATATAGAGCATGCTTGTTTAGCAAATATTCTTTCACCCTTAGCTTAATTTGAAAACAAGTAAACGGGTAGTTGTGGTAAAATCGTTTTTATCGAATTTCACTTTTGATGCTCCATCTGTGATAAATAAGTGGTAAGGGCAAGCTTCCATTGAAACAGATCGGAGACCGCAGGATCCAATTAATCAAACTTGTTCAAAACCACGTTACCTCCTCCTCCTCCTGCTCCTCTTGTAATGTGACATTGTGACATGACCTTCATTTTTTTTTAAGAAAGATGGTCTGTAGGAACTTTTACATATGGGACGTACCTATTAATTACGAGGCGCTGGCTGTAGCCCTTTGCCATGTAGCGCGTATAGAGCGTCCGCTAGGTACTTTAGTTACAAAATAATTTTGATTGTCACTTTAAAACATTGGTTGTGTAAACAACAATCTTTTCTTAAATATATAATTATAATTGACTCTACGATCTAAATAAATTAATAACAACATAATATGGGTTATATTTTATACCTACCTATACACTGTACGTCTACTACATCGAAAGTAGTCATAATAGTTAGTCCTTACTTTCCTACAAATATTATACCTAAATGCAAGAGTAACTCTGTTTGTTACCTGTTCACGCTTAAACAATTACAATTTTACTCACAAATGTGATGAAAAACAGTAGTAGTAGTAGTAGTATGTCGCACAGGCGGTACGGAATTACGAACATCGACTCATTAAAAGTCTTCGACTCCGGGAGTCTTGTCCTTTATTCCATAATTACCGCCCTTATGATAGGTACAATGTACCATTAATTAACAGAATATAAGACGTGTTTACTATCTAACAGAAGAGCAACGCATTTTTTTTATTCATAATTTTTATGAGAATTGATAGAGCACCATAATTAGGAACTTTCCGATAAAATGCGATGGAAAAGCATTATGCCCTGCATTTATTTTGTACCTTGGTGAGATTGTTTGACACATTTCATTGAAAGCAAAACTCGATCGCAAGCCGGCCTCACCTGAAAAGGAAAGTGCAGCGGCCCCGACACGGCGCGTGGGCTTCCGACGACGTTTTATCGGCGCTTATCGTCGTGATGTCAGCAACCTGTGTGCTGACGGCTGTTGTCATACAAACGGAGCAAATATGCAGTCGCCTGCTTGTGACATAAAAGCTTTTTAGTCTCTTAAGAAAGCTTAAAATTGTTGCTGGCCGTCGAGATGCCTAATATTAGGCCCAGGCCGCACTACGGCTAAACCGCCGCGGTTTTTAACCGTGTGAATCAAGTAAACTAATGCAAGCGTAATGCGGCCTCGACCTTTAAGCCTATTATTATCTTCGGTAGGTTAAATATAATAGCGGGAGAGGCGAGAAAGTGGCGATTCTTTATTATACAAAAACAAAGAAAGGTTATAAAAAAAATGCAAAATACTAAAGCGGAAATATCCCTCAAGGAATCTCTGCCAGCCAACCGAAATATTCACGATTACATGTCTATACCTCTTATTTATTAGCTCTTGAAAATTTGGCTTACCGTTCGATTCATTCTATTACAACATTATCAGATATATTATTTTGCGCAAATAAATAATATCGAACAGTAAATATGAACGCAATAGCACAGACAAACGTGACATTGTCGAAAATTGCCCGCAATTTCTTCGGTACAGACAGAGGTGGGCCACAATGGATTTAGATATATCGCAAAATAAAGTGCTCGAATAAGTTTTATGATTGTTATTGCATAAGTAACAATAGCTAGAACAATCGTGGCCTAGTGGTTTGACCTATGGCCTCTAAAGCAAAAGATCGTTTGTTCAAATCCGGGCTCTCACTTCTGAGATTTTGGAAATTCATGTGCGAAATTACATTAGAAATGTACCACGATAAAATTGTGCGTGGATGTTTTTTGTTCAAAGTTAACGAAATGAGCGATGTATTTTTTTGGAATTCCCACGGATTTTTTGCAAAATCCCAGAATTTAAGCTGTAGATCTAATGGTAAACGAGTGCGAAGCCACGGGTGTTTCTGTGAAATTAGTTACTGTTTGTTTAAATAATGTGATTTGCTCTTCAGCACATTGTTAAATACGAGTTGCCCGATCCACACCTGTTGCAGTAAACCGTAATAATATATATCCAATGACTTAGTAAAATTTTGGCGAAGAAATTACTTATTACATAGAAGTTATGCTGATTTGGGACTAAATAAATAAATATCGACACCGATTGACCTAGTCCCATACTAAGCAAAGCTTGTATTATGGATACTAGGCAAAGGATAAATGTACTTATGTATATATATAAATACATACTTCAATGCATATTAAACGTCTAAGACTCGAGAACAAACATTCGTATTATTCATATAAATATCTGCCCCGACCGGGGATCGAACCCGCGACCTCAAACTTCATAGTCAGGTTCTCGACCCACTTGGTCATGCGGTCGCCAATAGATATAAATTGCAGTGTGTATTTTTGATACTACCTCATTCTTTATGGGTAGTTAGTGAAGGCCCTAATTATCGCATTTTATTGTTTTTGTAAAAAAAAATATTCTTATTATTTTCCTTATAAAATTGATTAATACGCAATGTGTCACTACGTGATACTACTTTGATTTTGTTAAAAACGTCGCACTTGTTGACGTGACAGCTGTCACAGAACGCTTCTCTCTCGTATCAAATTATTGTACGCATTACATTATGCTGCTCGAAAATATTTCAAAAAATAATTACGCTCTGGTAGTTAATTAAAAATTCACATCACTTAAATCTTCGTCTAGTTACGTTTAGCTACGTTTTCGTAAAATAAAATCCCTAAATATTTAATAATATAACATATTATTAAATATATTATATAATATATTTAATAATATGTTATGTTATTATTTGTATTTTTATATTATTAAATACTATAGTATTAAAAATACACGCTGTATATATTATTAAATATTTGGGGATTTAATTTTTTGTAATGTCACGAATAAATGTTTTCTTTCTCAAAATAACCGGATACATTTAACATTCGGAAGTAGCACAATAAAGTAATAAATAAAATAGAGTATTTCTTCTCATAGTTCATAACTACAAAACGATCAGTTATTAACTGTTGCAAATTTTCATGCATTATTACTCTGACTTTGGCAACTGTTGGTCCGTCCGTCACTATGCATCTGCATACCAATGGGTGTACGAAACTAGTCCGTATGCTTAGTTGTTAAGGTTGTAATGGTTAGTGGTGGACAGGCACGTATTACGGACAGGTGTGTGCGTGCGGGGTGTCTGATTACTCGCTCTATTTATTTCTGAGCTATTAATCAGTTTGCGTTACAAAAGCAATTTGGTTCCTTAGGTTCAATTCACGGTCGTCCGCTATTCCGATGATTAAACATGAAAACTACGATTTTTAAAAGTTTCATCGAAGAATACTTAGTAATAAGTTTCAACAGACATAATTCAGTAACGCATGTATTCGATTGTTATTTTTATTGGCTCGTTATTTTAGTACTGTTGAAGCACACTAAATTTTGTGTGACTGGGCCATTGGCAAAATGTTAGTTACGTGTTACGAGTAGTTGAGCTGCCCGCTGCTTGGTCAGCAAGAGAAATCGTTTTACCACTATCCCGCGGAGATTATTAAGTTTTCCGGGATAAATAGTAGATTGTACAACAAGAGCATAAAACGAGCCATTTTACCCAAGACGTTCATATAGTCACCCGAGCTGGTACAGCGAGGGTGAATAAATACGTCGGGGGGGAAATGGGTTTAATGCTCGAGTTTTACACTCTGTTTTTCACTTCGATTGCGAGAAAAAGAAATGGCAACGGTTTTTTTCATGCATTACTATATACATAATTATATTTTTTTAGTTTTATTGATATAGGTATGTTGATTGTTGACCGGATGGCCAAGTGGTTACAGAACCTGACTACGAAGCTTGGGGTCCTGGGTTCGATTCCCGGCCGGGGCAAACATTTGTATGAATAATACGAATGTTTGTTTTCGGGTCTTGGATGCTTAATATGTATTTAAGTATGTATTGATCTATATAAGTACGTTTACCCGTTGCCTAGTATCCATAGTACAAGCTTTGCTTAGCTTGGGACTAAGTCAATCGGTGTCAAGTGTCCCATGATATTAGTTTTATTGATTTTTGGTATTATATAAATTAAAAATCATTACAAATATATGTAAGTAGAAACTTTTTTGCTTATGGCTGTTGACACCCTGATTGCCTTGGTCTTAGACGAAGTTTTTACTTACTTTATGCACTAGAGCATAACGTCATTTTGTGTCGCCTAGATCCAGCATAAATACAAAGTTTACGAGCATGAGAAATGAAAACGATTTTGAACTGCTCATCCTCGTAAATTTGTGTGATGTAGGCGACATAAAATTACTTTTTATGCTGTAGTGCAAAAAGTAAAATCTGCATCTAAGATCAAGACAATCAGGTGCCAACAGTGATATACAATAGAAGTAAATACAACTAAATAAAATAAATAAAACTACTTAGGCAATTCGGTTAGGTATTATAGAAACTGCAATGTAAGAAAAATAAAAGGTACAATTTAATACAATACAATGTAATATAATATAATACAATACAATGACTCTAAACTCAAAACAACTCTGAAAAACTCTAAATAACTCTAGGTAAGTAGTAAATTAACATTAATTTGCACTGTTGCTATTTATTTTCTTCACGGAGAAAGCGAAAAGCAGAGTGTTATGCTTATATTGTTCATAAAACCCATTTTACCGTCAACTTAGCCATTCATAATTATTGGGCGAGGGTTGACCCTCGCCTGCGGCTCGGGTGGATATAAGGCTTGGGTGAAAAAAACAGGTTTTGTGCACTTGTTGTACAATCTACAATACTATCTATGTAAGTAGATAGTTATTTAATTACCCGACCACAATAATGTGTGAAATATCCAAACCAGATTGAACTATGTATTTATTTTTCAATAAAATGCGAAACCGGTTGTAGTTAATGGCCCACTTACGTGGACACTATTATTTACGTGCATTTCTCGGCATTAAGCGGCCGGTTGCAAACTAGCAAACTGCGGGGGCAATTATCTATTGCAATAACATTCATTTATGATTTTGAAATTTATTGATTATTAAAAAATAAAATAGGATATTTCTTCCAAAGTAAATATTTTTCTAATTGTCTAAATAATTACTGTAAATTATAAATTAACGTACGTATTACGTTCGCGTCCGAACAATACTACGAAGTCATAGAAACTATACCATAGGAAATGTTTGTGTATAAGTGTTTTGTATGTTTAGCTAGTAATAGAGACATGTTCGAGATTACTGTAAGTCTTTATTATAAATAAATAAATAAATTCTAAACATTATCAGGATAGAAAGAGCTTGTGCAAATCTTTGTGCACTCTACTTCTGCTTAGATAACTTTTCGTCTGCGCCTGTTCAGTTATGGCTATTATGGGGTCATGGCCCCCTCTCCACTGGGCCCTGGGCTGGGTCTAGGACAACAGTAGATATTTTTCTAAACCCATTGATTCTAATAAAATTATTATCTTTCTGCAACATAAGGGAAACTGTAGAAACATTAGGTTTGTGGTGATTTTTTGACCAAATAAAACATTAATTATTTGACCAAGATTATAAGGCTGTTCCGAGATTCGATTCCCGGTCGGGACAGATAGGTATTTGTATGAAAAATACGAATATTTCTGCTCGAGTCCTTGATGTTTTATATGAACTTAAGGGTGTATTTATTTTTTATATAAGTACGTACCTATGTTTATCCGTTGGCTACTACACATAGCATATTACAAAACTACAAGCTTTGCTTAGTTTAGGACTAGGTCAATTGGTCAATTCTTCTGTCACCGAGCTGAATGTCAGTAAAAACTCACACGATAATACGAAACAAACAATTCTCCATGACCAGCAGTCATTGTAGTTAAATCTTTGTCATATTAATAGATATCTAAGAATTCAATTAACACAAAAAGTTTGTGCAAATCTTTGTGCACTTACTTCTGTTTAGATAACTTAACTACTTATATTTATTTTCTTAAATAAAGAGGTTAAAAAATTTCTATTTCAATTTGATCAATCGAAATGGTTAGTCATTACGGGTCACGAAGCAGTTGATTTATCTATCGTCTATACTTAAACCGCGCTAAATCCCGGCAACTTGTCATCATCAAATATGCAGCCATTACTAAATTTATTAAGATTAAGGACCAAAATGTGGCGGAACGGCACGACAAGTCCCTTAGCTAATGCGTATCTATCAGAGTTTACGCCTTAACCGTTGTTCTGGCCACATAATCAACAATGAAATTAAGGTAAAGTAATTAATGACCGCTGTAAAACAACTCAAAGGCATTTGCATTCGACAAGATCGCGGATTGTGCAACTTCATTTACTTAGCTGAGACACGAAAGGTGTCGGTGGTGGGGTCGTACATAAAATTAAATGTAACTTTATGAATTATCTTAACTAGGTATTCATTTTAACCATTTCCTGAACCAGGGCGCCAGACAAAATGTTGGTTTGGCCACCAATACGATTAGGAGGAAAGCAGTTTGTAATACTTCAGGCTCTGGAATAGTCACTGAACGCAATTTACTTTTCATCCTTTTTGGCTACGTACAATGTTAATAGATTACCCTATTTCGAACCGCTATACTGACCTTTTGAGTGTTCTGCGCAGATCGGGAATACCTAAAGTATCCAAAGAACACTGCAAAAAAGATCTGGATTCAAGTTTAAGTTTAAGCTGACCGGATATCCAAGTGGTTAGAGAAACTAACTACGAAGCTTGAAGTCCCGGGTTCAATCCGCGGCGGGCAGATGTTTGTATGAATAATACGAATGTTTGTTCTCGGGTCTTGGTCGTTTAATATGTATTATATTTAAGTATGTATTTATCTATATAATGTATGTTTATCCATTGCCTAGTATCCATAATACAAGCTTGGCTTAGTATGGAACTTTGGTGTCAGTTGTCCCATGATATTTATTTATTATAACCAGCCGGTGAAATAACTGGCACTTGAGGTATTCCATCTTAGGCCTCTAGGTAGGCAACGCATCTGCAATACCCTGGTGTTGCAGTTGTCTATGGGCGGTGGTGATCTCTTACCATCAGGAGACCCACTTGCTCGTTTGCCATCCAGTCGAATAAAAAATAAATAAATAAAATATATTTATTTAAGTTACCAGTACGGAAGTTCTTTCCTACACTCCCACACTTAAATAGCTGAGTCAAGTGTTTAATGAAGCCATCTAATAAAACATAAAATGTCACAAATTACAACGCAATTGCACTTAATCAATCATAATACAAGTCTACTGGTTGGCAAAAAAAATGCACCCGCGGCCAATCAATTAGCCTATCTATTGATCTCGGCTGTCGATCTGTCTGTTGACAAAACTCGCTCCTTGTCCTTGGGCAAACCATAATGTATTTGCCTTTTTTAAGACGCTAAAACAAAATAAAAGGAAATGTGTGAGGCTGTAGCACCGGTCGTACGCGCAGAGGTTATCTTGAATCAGGAAGAAAAGCCTAACCTAATAGCCGTATATTGGGACGAAATCATTATACTTTACGATGTCATAGCGATGGATGATATCACTAGATGAATTAAAACTGATTTATTATTTATTATTATAATACAAACAGTGAGTCGACGGGCAGAAGAGACGTGAAGGAAGAGACAAAACCGTGGCAGTTCGTCACCAAGAATCGTCATGACAGAAATTATCAGTCAGAAGGGACGCCATCCAATAAAGTTAATGCATACAATATCAAACTTAATAGAGACACCATGTCAGGCTTGAGGCTGCTCTACTAAGGTTTCATTTTGTACGGTCAAGGACTTTAATTCATTAGCCAACATGGAACCTTTTCAAAGGAAAAGTCATTACGATTTTCCTTGTTTATTAACGCGATGTCACTATGTCGTTTACTGTAAAACGGTTCCATGGTGGCTCATATATTAAAGTCCTTGACCGTATAATAGATATATGTATACCATAATTTAGAACAAGATAAGTACTCGTCACAGAAATGAGAAGCCTACCCATAAAGAAGTCCTCAACTTGTAGGTTGAATGAAGGAAGAAAGAAAACATTTATAAGGCAACCTGGATAAAAATATACATATACCACAGTCTATCAGTTAAAACAAATCAGTGTAAGAATCAAGGAAAAGCATGGATTGCCGAACGGCAATACTGCTTCGAAGCTGCTATTTAGATAAAAATTTGATTTATGTTATAAGCATTCGAATGTGACTACTACCTAGCTAGAGCACAGATCTACAATCCGTGAGCTCTTAGAAAAACCTTCGGGTTTCGGGGGAAATCGGGAGGATTCGTTAGAAGAAAATGACAATTTTCTTTTTGACTTAGTAGCAATCCATCACTTGAAGAGTGCACTCGTTTTGTTTTCATTGATATATAGAGCAGTTAAAACCACCACTTACATATTTATTTAGTTTGTTATTTTTCGGAAATTGATTTCCATGGCGAGTCAACATAAACAGGGTATTTCTGTAAATAGCCAATCACGGGAAATTGTTTGTAATGTATATAAATAAAGAAGTTTTGTAAAGAAGCTGAAAGTTTTAAGAAAAGTATTGATCGTAAAGTAATAAGGTTCAAGACCGAGTTATAGAAGCAACGGTGATTTTGCAAAGTACATTAAAAAATATTAAACGAAAGCAGACCAAAAAAATCATTTGAAATACCCAAGAGAAGTAGATACAGTATAACAACAGCTCTATATACTTCCAAATAAAAGTAGTGTGTTAAGGCGGGGTGTTCTCAATTTAAATTATCGATGGAAGAATTCGAAAATGTTGATTTTGTTTTATTTGTATCATGACAAAAAGTCAATATTATTACAGTAAGGTTTGTTTTGTACTGATGTTTATTCTTTACATAACTTTTTACGGTAACTTTGAAAAATTTTGCAAGTTGATAACAGAACAGAACCGCATATCACGATCGCGTGTCAATACCCGAAGCACGCTTTTTAAATCCGAAGGTTTTTTTAACAGCTCACGTGGTGTAGTTAGATAGAGTTGCCTGCCACATCTAACTTAGTTCTTAGTGAACGCTGTCACACTACTGTAAATGCCTAAAGCTTGACACATGTAGTCAAAACAAATGACAAACTCTACCTAGAGTCTAAAGAAAACAATTTAATTTACACAATCCTATTGGACAGAAACCGTTACAAAAAAAAATACGCAATTTGCAATGCAATAACAATTTGCGACGTTCCTAAAAACAGGAAGTAAACATAAATCGTCCGTATTTTTTTGAGGAGCGTTCCAAGGGTAAACTTAATTACTACGCGTCAAAATTTATATAATTATTCCATAATCACATGCATCACCCACTTAATATAAACGCACTAAGTAAATCACCCAATAACAAACAGCCTGCCAGAGGCGTGTCGTTTACATTTAATGCTTTATAAATAACATATTACAAGTGTAGGTAATTGACGTAAAAACATGTTATTAAAAGTCTGTCTAGTTGCCTGCGGCATGGTCATGCATATTTTCATTAGCTTAAAGTGCAGTCTCGTATATTTATCTAAAACCAGTTGACTCGCTTCACTTTTAAAAAAGCTTCCGAGGCAAAGAGCGGCAATACGGGTCATATTATTTATTTGTTTCTCCCTCCTGAGCCAATGTAATATAAAGGACCAATTAACACTAAGAATAACGGCCGAATGTACTTTATAAATTACAAATTGTTCATTGAATAAAGAATTTTAAGAATTTTGAAATATCTGGGTCTTAAGCACTAAGTTTGTTAAAAAATGTCAGGACTCAGGAGGATGTATATTGCTGATGAGCAAAGCGAAGAAATACCCTTACTTATACATATGTTTTTGATTTCCTAATCTCTCTATTCTTTTACAAGGTGTCTTCATATTCTTCGGAATATCTGAATGAATAGAAAATGAAAAAAAAACTGAAAAAAATGTAATGTTCAAAGGCGTGGTCACTTTGAGTCTAAATTCCGATAACAATAGGTACTCGTACTCTACAAGGTTATTCAGTCAAACTAACACAATTACCTCCTGAAAATTAAGTAATTCAGAAGAATTTAAAGACAACTATTATAATATACCTATCGGGACTTTCAAGAACAGGCCTTATACTTTCTTAAAAAGCCGGCAACGGGCCAATGACTATCATTGAGTAGTTGGTACTTATGGGCGGCGGTGATCATTTCACATCAAATGACCCGCTTGCTCGTTTACCTCCCACTCATAATTATAAAAAAAAACATCTGTATGTACTAATTTAATAAATAATTAAATTTTGTTGGATAAATGTCGGGCAATCTAGTAAAAATGATTTTAGTAAATAGAAAGCTACTTTGTTCCAGATCAATAGAGGTTAATTTTATCCCAGGAACATGGAAAGTTCCCATGGGACGCAAACAAACTTAGCACTGCTTAATTCTAGCGGCAATTACATCTTTTTATTTTGATTTTAATTAGCATAACTACTAATGAGAATGACTTTTGAGTCTATGGCAATCGTTTGACACGTGTCTTTACTTCTGTAGGAGTCATCGGTGTCTACCAAATTAGGTCAGCTTGGCAGTTACTGATTCACCCAACGGACCCTAAAAGTACTAATTGAATTTATATTTGTTTTCATAAAAGTAGATGGATATTTTTTGTTGATGAAGTATTTTAATTATTAACTAGATTTGGTTACCTAAACAATAATAAAATTAGCAACTGGACGAACGCGCTTTATAAGGTGTTTTTCTAGTTTTTCGTGGCTGTTTTTCATCAGAAAAGTTTTTTCTGATAAAACTGCTGTTCCTGAGAAACAATTTCGTAATATACTTAACATTACAACTATAGGGATTGCCTAGACACCGAATACCTACAACTTCTTTGTCCCATTCGGTGTCAAGATCCTTGGTCCGTGGGGTCCCAGCTCTTCGAGGCTTTTTAAAGGAATTACCAAGAGGCTAGACGATGTCAAATGGGACCTAAAAGTAATTAGGTACGAAGTAGCTAAAACCTACGCCTCCGCCGATAGTAATTGTATTCATTTGTAGTTTTAAGAATCTCAACGGCACACTTATCTGCGAGCTTTCCTTATAATAATTTCACAAGGAATGCAGACTAACTTAAATAATGCAGGCATCGGGTGCGAGTGAAAGGTGTCACCTGTAGGCTCGGCAGCACCACCCGTAGGCAGGATCCGGATGCTCAGGCAAGGCAAGCCGCATTGTGACAAGGCACTGGATCATGCCGCTACACGACAAAATAATTAAGCCAATTAAGGTTGACAAATGGACTCGTATACATAAATCGGATAGAGAGTAGATTTATAGTGTACCTACATAAGTTTTTGGGCTAATACAACAATACAATACAACTATTCTATATTCCCTACCACAAGTCAGTACAATAATAATACATCTTGATGTGAATCTAGTGTGCTATAATTATTATACCGCTGAAAAATAAATCGAATGCCCATAACGTTCTTCAAATATCTTTAAACGACAGTTTTAAAAATTTAAACTGATTGTAAAATTATTCATCGTAAGTCTTTGGTGACAACTTATTGATTGTTAAACAGGGTCGTGCTGGATTGAAAGGACTCTGTTGGCTTCCAACAAGCCTGGGAACTGGACCCTATCTTCCAACCCACCCACCGCCTGGCTTGTGGCAAAGGCCACTTAGACTATATGGCCCGTCCAACTGAATATAAATAAAAAAGCCTATAAAAAATACTAGCATGCCACAAAAATGCACTGAAATGCGGACGAGCAAATTGCGAATTAACTTGCTTCCGTTTACGTCGGAACACTAAAAAGATCTTACAGTTCGATGCTCAATTATTTTTCAGACAAGTTCAATTTATTTATTCTGAAATTAACCTTAAGATTGGGATCAAACCGCGCAATGTTGCCAACATTACATGCATAATATCTCATGTGCAACGAATTTGACTTATCTTGGAGGGGTAGGTAAGGTTGCATTTTTTTTAGAGAGAAGGTTCTATTCGTGACGCGGATACTTAATTAAAATTTTCACATAAAAATACAGTCATGTATTAAATAATCTCAACAGTAAAAGGAAATTGTGCGGACGATTGTAAATCAAACTGTCAAGTTAATTGAAACGGAACCCTAACTTTACTTTATTCACTTAGTACACTGACTGAAGTTATCAAAAGAATGAAAAATTAAAATATTTTTAACCGACTTTAAAAAAGGAGGAGGTTATCAATTCGGTTGTATTTTTTTTACACCAAGGACTCTGAATACCTTCATTTTGATTATACGATATTTTACGATAACAAACATAGATTTTATGATCTGAGGAACCATCTAACATGTTGCGATACATACATATGCATGAGTATTAGAATAAATAAAATATAGAATAATGTGTACATAGATAATCTCTTAAGTAAGTTGTTGCTACATATTTCACTTAAATATGAACTCTGAATAAGCGAACGCAGTGACCGTGAAGGACACTGGTTTGGTTCCGAGATACACTCCTCTTGCAAATCTACACTGATACATAATTAATTAATATGTAGGTATATAATATTTACTATTTAGGGGCTGTTTCACCATCCATTAATTTGTGTTAACTGACGGTTAAATGTGATGACGTCTCCGTCTTTTCGAACAAAACAAATAGAGACGGCATCACATTAAACCGTCAGTTAACACTAATCAATGGATGGTGAAACAGCCCCTTGTCTCCTGAACGTGCTGGTTAGCAGGATGGACAGTTACATAAGGTACCGCGCACAGGGCCAAAACATTAAGGGGCTGTTTCACCATCCATTGATTAGTGTTAACTGACGGTTAAATGTGGTGCCGTCTCCATCCATTCGAACAAAAAAAAGAGACAGCATCACACCTAACCACCAGTTAACACTAATCAATGGATGGTGAAACAGCCCCTTAAACTACTAACATATTATATGAATCGTATAAAATCTGAAATACTTGGGGGCTGTTTCACCATCCATTGATTAGTGTTAACTGGCGGTTAGGTGTGATGCCGTCTCTATTTGTTTTGTTCGAATAGACGTAGACGGCATCACATTTAACCGTCGGTTAACGCTTATCAATGGATGGTGAAACAGCCCCTTAATATTAAGAACGCGACTGTGACTTTCTTCTTGGTCTGACTTTAAGGCTTCTGCACGGACACGATACGGAGAAGTTAAAATTGTCATAGTTACCCCTCGTAGGTAAGTATAAGTATTTAAAAAAATTTTTTTTTGTTACTTATTTATACAACGTTGCATACAATACTTTTTCTACGACTATGTGCTTATTAAATAAAATACAAAGTCAGAGAATAAAGTAAACCTTAATTTTTTCAGACTTTAGTATAAAGTATAAGGCAAACGTAAATAGATATAAAATAAAACAAACGAGTGGAAAATATGAAAATTACTAAATTTGTCTAAGATAAATGTTGTTTCTAATTAAGAACAAGAGTAAGAATGGTTTATTGGCTGACTAGATACACATAAAGAAACACAGACTTAATATACAAATGCATGCCTATTTCCTACCAGCCAAAATGGCCGCCACTCAGCTATGTGTCGCGAAAAGATCTGAAGATGATGGAATTGATGTTTACTTGCCAGTAACGATGTTAAAAAACACGTATTTTGTTTACTTATGTTGGCAGCCATGAATTATGTACGGAAAGTTTTTGATATGTATAAAAACTATATTATGATTTAAGAACTTAAGTAGGTAAGTGGCTGCACCTTAGCCTGTCTGATCTGAACGAACGAAACGAGAAACGAATTAAAGAAAAAAATTGGTCAAGTGCGAGTCGGACTCGTACATGAAGGGTTCCGTAAACAGTTCAGTACAAGTTTTTCTTAAAATTCTTCTAATATAAGTTTTTTTTTGCTCACTGTACTTTATGCCCCTGGTTACCAAAGTACTTGTCAAGACGACAAACGAGTCCAAACTCGATGTGGTCGTGTCGTTTATCACAGAGTTCATATGGTCACCCGCTAGCTTTATCATCAGATTTATACATGCGTGTAAAATTACAGCTCAATCGGTTGAAGATATCCACTTCAAATTTGAGTTGAAAGATTCCACCCGAGCAAACATAGTTACATTAGGTACACTGCAAATATATATAATGTTTGTAATAAGTTTTTCTTAAAAATTTCATTTTTAATACAAACTTTTTTGCCGAATGTACTTTTTGTTGACTGTACTTCCACTGTCCTCTAAACTACATATCTGTACCAACTTTCAAGTCGGTACTATTAACTATTGAGGAGTTCCCTCCTGCAGAGACGATCCTGGCAGGACCACCAAGATGTCACTACTAGATTATTGTATTTTCGCAAAATTTCAAGTCGATCGGACCATTGGAAGTGGGTCAAATTTAGCTTCCAAGATTTGAGCAAAACAAACAATAAATTAATTAATTAACAAACAGGGCAAGCTAAAGAAAAGCTTCTAAAAATATCGCCGAAATTTAAGCACTTGTGCAAGTATTTCGAATAAAAAACAATTTGTATTCTCATCCTCTTTGGTTCTGTTCTTGCTGTTTGCTTCTGAAGCCATTGCCCGCAACTTGCCGCTCGCGGCTAAAAAAATATATCTGCCAACTCTGTTCATTCGCGGGAAATTCGGCGGACTTCGTATGTTGTGTAATTAAATAATAAGAAGCTCGACTAGTGTGAATAAATTTTAAACTGTATTATAAACCTTGTAAATAGTGTTAAATACTTAGTATGATTTTTTTAGTGTAAAAAACAATAGATAAACATAGTGATTAATACGGTGTGGATTTGGCGAGCGCTTTATCACAGTTTGCTTCATTGAGGTTTGTGGTTCATAAATTGCTTTATTAATTTTGCACAAAAACGAATAAACCACACAATAAGACAGTCACTATATTATACTATCGAAGCTTTTATAAAACATCGTAAAAATCGCAAAATTATTCAAACGACATAGCTATCCGTTGCTAGGCGACTCGGTCGCCTTAGCAACGGCTAATAACGCCTAGCACTCAAAAAACGCTGAAAAAACACGTTTCTTGTATGACGACCCCCTTTAATTTGTAACTTTATTTTATTTTTAGTATTTGTTGTTATAGCGGCCACAGTAATACATAATCTGTGAAAATTTCAAGTGTCTAACTTTTACGGCTTCAGAGATAGAGCCCTGTGACAGACGGACAGACAGACAGACAGACAGCGGAGTCTCAGTAATAGGGTCCCGTTGGCACCCTTTGGGTACGGAACCCTAAAAAGTAAGTGGTTGCAGTATCGTTTGCAGTTATGGGGAATAGACAACATAAACTTTTCCAGAATCTTGTCATGTATGTTCTTATTATACTGTTCGTGATTAAGTAAATCACAGATAAAAGTACAGGAGTAGAAAAATGTATTTATTTACTTACTTATCGACATACTATTTAATTTACATATTTTACAGACGACCAGATGGCCTAGTGGTTAGAGAACTTGACTACGAAGCTTGAGGTCCCGGGTTCGATTCCCGTGTCAGGGCAGATATTTGTATGACAAATACGAATGTTTCTTCTCGGGTCTTGGGTGTTCAATATGTATTTAAGTATGTATCTATCTATATAATCACATTTTTATCTGTTGCTTAGTATCCATAACACAAGCTTTGCTAAGCTTACTTTGGGACTAGGTCAATTGGTGTGAATTGTCCCGTGATATTTATTTATTTATTTTTTTATTCGAAATAACAAAAAAAAGAACTAACCTAAGATATCCAACATCAATAATCTATTGATATCAATAACAAAAAAATATATATAAAGAACTCCCCGTCCAAAAGATCTGCCTGTAGCAGGATTCCCATAACGCAGGCCGCATAACCCCTTTGGACCGCAAGTGCGATCCGCTGGGATTCTCGCTTGGGCTCTTTCCCAAAAGCGTCGATCAACCGGGACGACATAGCCCTTAGTTATTGTTTTCATTTAAACATTAACTGCAACGGAGTAGATTGGATAGTACGGTACGTGAACACTTGAATATTTTTATTAAATTTAATCCAGTGTCCTAACTAGGTACATCGGAAATACACTGAAGCCTCGATTAACCACTTTAATGATATTTCTCGCACCTTAAGATAGGAAATCGTCTCATTATTACACGTACGTAAGTACTAACTGTTCTTGACAACCAATTATCAACAGTTATGTTGTTCTGTACAAATACTTACATCACATTTCGTTTATGACCGGCTGTTTTTTTTAATCTAATAATAGTTTAATTTTTGCTGTGCATATGTCTTTACAATTCGACTCTATTATTTCGTTTTTCGCAAAGTATTTACAACTGCAAGTACATTTCACCTCATTAGTAGTATTACGCTTAGATTTGTTTAGCAATGAAACGTTACATTACAACCAAAACAAATAATCTGCATAATTAAATCGCACGGGAAATTTCTCAATAAGCGTCATGCACGATGCACCATGCGTCATGTAAATTCCGATTCCGGTTAAGTCAGCTAAGTGTGTAATGGTGGTATAAGTATGGTAAATGAAAATGACGTTTTCGCCTAGTCGGTCCCAGGCTACGTCCCAGGGTTACATTTTACTGCAGCAATTAAGATAATACTATATGAGAGCGCGAACTCTACATTTTTGTACGTATCCAAAATTACCCAAAGAAGTTGTTGGTCGCGCGACGGGTTAAGCGCTTTTGCATTCTGTTCACTAATGATTTAATAGTGTTTAAGTTTTCTGACGCAGTTTCACAGTATTTAAGTAAGATTGGTTTTTTGAGTCTTTTTGTATTTTTTATTTCAACTCCAAATTTTCTCACTTTTACGGTTATCCCGTAAAACCCATATCGAAAATACAAACTGAAACTATGTACAGAAAAACCAGAAAAATAGACCAGCGCTGGGAATCGAACGCAGGTCCTCGGCATTCCGTATAGCACGCGGCACGGAATGCCGAAGACCTGGGTTCGATTCCCAGCGCTGGTCTATTTTTCTGGTTTTTCTGTGCATCTATGTTTCAGTTTGCTATACCGCTACACCACCACTGGACAGACACGAATTTCTCCTATGCACCACATTACTCAGCTTGTTTGTTTCTTATTTAGTCACTTAAGCAACGACACTAGCGACATCTATGTTGTAGCCCTCATCGAGAAACTTTCAGCACTCCATTGGAACTAACCGCTCACCCGGACAAGAGATGGCGTTATGAAACAATCAAATTAAGATTGGTTTTTGGAAAAAAAAATACAAGAAAAAGACTTCAAAAACCAATCTTACTTTTTAATTCGTTGAAAAGTTCCCGGACTTTTTATAATTTGTCATTGCTTCCGGCAATATAGTGACGACAGCAAAAATAACTCATTAATTTACCTTAAGGCAACCATTCAACGTGTTTCATATATCATTAACTCGTTTATTATCCATAAGTTAGCTCGTAACTAGTCGCAGGTTATTAATTGTGGTGTATTTTGGTAATCAATCCAGTGTAATGTTGATCTATTTGGTCCAATTCGACCACAAGGTCGCTAGACGTCTCTTGTATTCGGTATCTCGTGGCAAACAAAGTATTTGATACTTAATTTTAACTTACCTAATGAAATACATTTCACAGAACAAAAGTTTGTATGTACATTAATGCATTATTTTGAGACTGAACATCCTTAGAAGTCAACAAGAAACAAACTCAAACAGGTTTTCGGATATCGTATGACTGGTAATCTGATAAAAAAATTGTTTTTCATATACGCGCAACTGATTTGTTCATCATTTCAACTGATGCATCATTATTTCAATTATAAATGTGGATAAAAGCTCTCTGATTATGGTGACACGACATTCTTACCTACATATCTATTTGTGACCAGAATTTATTCTACTGTTCATTGCTTTTACAAGGCAAGTCTACAAAAAGTATCACAACGCTCATAAGACACATAAAACGCCTTACTAGCATTATCTACCATTCCATCTTGCATTTTCCATTGCATTCCTCAATTGAATTCTATATTTAGAAAAATATTACAGTGTCTAACACGGCAGCAGAAGCTGGAAGCCTTCAACTAAGCCTTAAACTGCAGTGAGTGTAACTCTATGTAACTCTATTTACTGGTATCAATGATGAATGTGTTACATGAAACAATCTATTGTACATGTACAATATACATATTTGGCATTACATATACGCTCGCTAGAGCGACTAATTGTCAATAAATACATCATTTGGCATGTTCTTGAAAACATTCTACAATTAATAAACGTTTCCGCATTTTTGGCAGTCGGCTGTAGGTTTTTATCGCATGTACGTACCCACAGCCGCTCCTAAATAAGATAGTCACGCCTTATTTCTAGATCAAATATACGAGTATACGCCATATTTGTCATTATCGCAGTGCAGTTAATTAACTATATTGTTAGTTTTACAGTCGCCAACACTGGTAACTCAGCATTTGTGAATCTTATTACAATGTGATACAAGGAGCACTAATAATAATGCAGGTGGTAGGAGCTTGTGCAAGGTCCGCCCGGATTGCTACCACCATATTTTTCGATAATCCTGCCGTGAAGCAGCATTGCTTGCACTGTTGTGTTTAGGCGTGGAGAGTAAGACAGCCGGTGAAATTACTGGCACTTGAGGTATCCCATCTTAGGCCTCTAGGTTGGCAACGCATCAGCAAGCCCAGGTGTTGCAAGTGTCTATGGGCGGTGGTGATCTCTTACCATAAGGAGACCCACTTGCTCGTTTGCCATCCAATCGAATAAAAAAAACAATTAAAATAAAAAATAAAATGTCGACAGTTGTACTTTACAAATACCTACTTCACAATATAAGTACCTATTATTTGTTTAACAATTTACAAAATCGCGCCCAAATTAACTACTAATGAATCGAAAGTGCTTTTAATAATGATGTTAAAAAGTAATCGTTCAACTTTGAAATGTTTACGTCAAGTTAGCGCCACCATCAACGATTACCTCGTATTTAATAATGTCAAAAAGTTCTCAATTAGACGTAATTAGAACTAAAAGAATGCGAACTGAACTGCAATGTGGACAGGAGGGATGCGGATTACTAAAGAATAGAAGTACAATTTAGGGCAGTTCTATGTACTACTGAAGTACATATTTGGTATCCTTGGATGGATCTTCGGTTCGGTACAATGGTTTTATTTGCTCCTTTGTTTATTAAGACGTCTTAATCACTTCTGGACATATCAGACGGATGCCTCCTCCCGGAATGAGAGGGCTTGGGCTAAATCCCACGTAGCCCCAGTAGTTACAAATTGGGAACTTCACAAATACTATTGAATTGCTTTATATTTTGTGTGCAGGTGAATAGGCTGTAACGTGGCTGTAACTGAACCAGTGAGATACTCCTTTGGCCTCATCTGCACTCTACCTGCTGAGCTGGCCGTTTTTGCACGAGGGCGCTGCGCATGCTCAACCGGGTCGCCGCTCAAATCAATGTCTTTTGTTGTTCGCTCAGTGAATTCACAAAAGTAACTTTATTTGTTTTATGTTATTAATAGTAAGTAGGTACCTATATATATTTGTAAATTAAGTATATACTTTAAATATAAGGTGCTTGCTACTCTATCGTATTGGGTAACTGTAATGATAGATGTAATGTTATTAGAACTAAATAAAATTTATTTATATAAATTTTGGCTCCGGAACCCCAAAAAAGGTTCCGCACGATGTGTTTCTTCATGCAATAAAAGCTCATAGTAAACATTTAAGTCTTTAGTCGACTATTATTTATTCCTGAAATCAACTTTTTTTAATTGTCAACTCTTAGAACCTTCGTCGAGTCCGCTGGCTTGATCAACACCATCTGCAAATATTGATCGACGCCGCGTGCGTCGCGCACCGGCGCGCGCCGCGAGCAGCATTAATTGGATTAGACATGATTTAGATCACGGCATAAACTGTTATCAAACTTATTGCAAATTAAGTCGAGTTTCCGCTTTAGTAACTTCCTAATCCGTAAGAGGTAATCTATTGTTTATAAAGCTTCAGGTACCTAAATGAGAGAGATGTTCCCTTTATAATCACTAGGTACTACTTTGTTCATTTTTCCAGCGAGTAGGAAAGAAAACGCAACAGTTCACTGACCATATTCCCTGAGTAACGTGTACATTACATTACATAGTCCGCGACAGTCAAATGCGGTCTACTGGGACTTTTTTCCCACTTATAATCCATTCATTACGTGCGATGCGTGCAGGCCAAATCTCAGGGGGACGGGGGAGCTAAGCTATTTTTATGTAAGATTTTAAGGTCGAAGTGTGTGATTTCTAACATGATGATGATGGATATCTGCGAACAAAGCGATATAAAATCTCACATAAGAAGGGGAAGGGGGGAGGAGGAGGGATACAAAATTAGTGTTTCAAGTTCAGTTAATACCCAAAAATAAAATGCATAAAGTTACTTCTTGAAATTAGTCTAATTAAATTAGCAGTTTCCGTACATTTTTGAAATTAAACCACGAACTCAATGTACGGAAACCGCAAATGTTATCAAGCTAATTTCAACAAATGAGTTAATGCATTATATTGTTCAACGTTATCTGAGCTTGAAACATAACTTTGTATCGCGTACAAAATTTCACCCTGTTGAGTACCTAAAGTTTACCCGCTCAAATATTGTCATTCCTAAATAGAGCATGCGCCAACGGAAGTTGCGTACCTATGCAAAATTAGGAGACCGCATTCTGTGAATAGTTTTGAACTCAGAAAAGCTTTCAAATTATGATTCTGAATGTTGCCAGGAGATCCGGTGGTCCATTTTTAGGGTTCCGTAGCCAAAATGGCAAAAACGGAACCCTTACAGTTTCGCCATGTCTGTCTGTCTGTCCGTCCGCGGCTTTGCTCAGGGGGAATATATATGTAAACTATGCCGACAAAATGGTACAATAAAAAATATTTTTTTTTTTAGATTACCTCCCATAGACGTAAATTGGGTATGATTTTTTTTTCTCATCCAACCTTGTAGTGTGGGGTATCGTTGAATAGGTATTTAAAAACCATTACAAGGTTGCTAAAACGATTTTTCGATTTAGTGATTTGTTTGCAAAATATTCAAGTGCAAATTTTCATTAAAAGCGAGCGTCCACCCACCCCCCTATACATATACCGAGTCAGTTGATAAATTTTTGAAAAAGTTCAAGGTGGTAGTAGTATAAAAAACTTACAAGGAAAGCTTTTTGCTGACTGTAAGTTTTCTTGAGAATTATTAGTAGGTAGTTTAAGAGTAAATAGCAGCCTAATGTATGAAATATACCTAAACGGGGAATATTCCGTACAAAATACGAAATCCTTAGAAAATGATTACTTAATTTTTTCGTAATGGCTACGGAACCCTATGTCGGGCGTGTCACTTCTAGTATATATACGAGTACAATGCCAGTTAAATGAAAGCTTGTACAAATGGGATATTATCAGGAAAATAATTATTAGCTTGCAAATTATGATTCTGAATGTTGCCAGGACATCATGTAAATGGACTGAAAAATGCTTTTAAAAATGCTTTAAAAGCATTTTTCAGTCCATTTACATGATGTCCTGGCAACATTCAGAATCATAATTTGCAAGCTTTTCTAAGTTCAAAACTATTCACAGAATGCGGTCCTCTAATTTTGCATACACAACTCCCTCCAGAACCCGCTCTAAAACATATTTTCGACTTTTTACTTCACTCTCGAATTGATCTCCTGTTCCACCTATCCCTACCAGGTTATCTCCAATGGTAGGGACTACCTACAAGACAGGCTGCGCCTAGTGTAGAAGCCTGTATCCATCTACTTTAATTTTTAAACCAAACTCAAAGCTTCACAGTTCACACTCGATTGCCCTCTGCTACCTTGAACCACCTTCATTCCCTTCAAGGTGAATGTCATTACCCCGAGAAAGCGTTCGAAGGACAGACAGCTATGCAATACAACTATTGGATGAAACCGCAAAACCGCCGCCCGCTTCTTGTGATCTACTGTTGCGTGTATCCGTTACGTGAAACCGAAATGGTGTTCAGATATTGACTGACTGGAACGTGGACATCATAATTGACTTGCATTGAATTGGAAACAGTGTAAGCAGGTGTGGGGAGGTGGCGCTCTGCCCAGGCTCCTCTTCTCCACTGGGCACACTGGGCACGTGCCCAGGGCCCCACGATGGGTTGGGGCCCCCAAGTCCCTACCCCATTACCAATCGATAACCGATAGCTACTCAACTCTTGCTCAGGCTTACCGAATGCAGCATGTTGTGCCTAGGGCTTCTAATAGGTGAAATACGGCCCTACTGGCTCTGCCGTGGCGCAAGCTAACAGGCTACCAACTCTTGAATCGACCCAATGCACGCCTATGTCATCGTCTCGGCCTATTTACGTCCCACTGCAGTGCACAGGCCTCCTTTCCAGTGCGGCTCCGCACACTACTGAATTTATTAACAAGCGTGTGTAGGTTCCACGCGATGTCTTTCTTCACCGTACCTACTGCTCATGGTAGGTAAATTTCAAATGTAATCTCGCACATATCTACATTTCGAAAACCGGCCAAGAGCGTGTCGGACACGCCCAAACTAGGGTTCCCTAGCCATAACGAAAAAATGAAGTAATATTTTTCTTAGTAATTTCTTTTTTGGCGGCGTTTTTATTTCAGGCGTTTTTGGGTGTCGGGGGGTTTTTTAAATTTAAGTTTTTTTGTTGTACGTGACGCCGGTGACGATAATAATTATGGCAAAGATTGTGTACACTAACAGCAAGGTGTTGCATCCGAATACATACACCTAACTGACGCTTCTCTCACACTTTGTGTTGCCTAACGAAATTATTTATTCCACGCCACTTGTAAGTAGGATCCCGTTGGCACGCTTTGGGTACTGAACTGTTAAAAAATAGTAACCATTTATTTATTTAGGTATATTGTAAGTCTTCCTTCCAATTAGGAACATATAAGTAGGAGAACCCTATACTAGGTAGGTACTAGGTACTACTAATAAACTGGCGGCAACAGCACATTCTTCGAGCTACTTACGTTACGAAACTAAACTTTAATTAGGCTTGTAAAAACGCTAAACTAATGACTTGCCAAATATCAATAGTAGGTATATCAGTGCCTGTGTATGAGCTGATTTAAAAAAAGTTTCGTAAACGTAGCCAGATGAACAATGACTTGCAATTGGTATTCGTACGCGCCTATAGTCGGGCACTGTTAATAGATCTATGTACAGTCAACACCATTTGTACGTGTTTGTGCGAAGTAATCAGTTTGTTCTTGGATGCTTTCTTTTACAAAGGCGTCGCACACACTATAAATAATTACATGTTCTTTTTAATTAACTGTTCTGTATATTGACAGTAAAACCAAATTGCCGCACCGTTAATGTAAGTGCATAACTTTTCTTAAACAAGGCTATCAAAGAAACATTCCATATTAATAATAATAATAAATTTAAATATAAGACAAACATAAGGAATTTCTGAATTAGCATTATAGTATAGCAAATTAACCTAACTTAAAATTTAATTAAAATAAAAACCCCTTGTTACCAACGATCTTGGTTATTATGTTGTCAGTCACCGAAGCTCTATAATGTGCGAAATTTAAATAGTTGAACTATTTACTGAAACTACGAGTACAATACATGTACCAACCTAGTTAATTACAAGAGATGGTAAATAGTTGTGTCAACCTCCTAAGTCCCCGCGTACAAAATTTTGCACATAATGTCCAATCAAATGTCAACTTTTCTTGATTGTCATTAAGTTTAAAACTCTTGCATTAAACATTTGACGCCGGGTCTCAGGAGGTAAATACAAAAACAAAAACACATTGGCCATTTTTCACAAGCGGCAATTTCTTAAATGATAAAGACATAGGGTCCAACCAGCTAGCATGCCGGGACCGTTTTGAACATTTTTTTTTCTTTTTCGAGTGTCTACTCGTGACCACGGCCGCTGCTATAGGCAGTTCTTGATTACGTCCCCATAAATATTAGTTACTTATGATTTTTATCCCCGTTTGTAAAGTTCAGCTCAAACTGCAGCCAAGTGTACTTGTAAAGTAGAATTTGCACTACGCAGACCGCACCCACTTGCCGGAGTACAGGCGCCGCCACTCGCTCAAAGCTTTTATAATGACATTATATATTTAAGTTTCTAAAAGACGTAAAACCAATACAAAATATCTCACCATTAAATTATTATAATAACTGTCTGTTTAAACTTTGCCAAAGTTTTAATTGGCATACCTGCCTATAATTTACAATCAAGATACACAAGTCAAACAACTGATAATACCTAAGTAACAAAGGTTTTCAAAGGGTTTCATTTATGTTATTTCTGATAAGTCAGCCTTTGTACAAGTATATCAAAGTCTGTCAGTTATATTTTGTTCGTTTTCTTTTGTACAATATAGAGTTTACATACATACATAAATACATAATATGTAAATAAATGAAATACGTACCTACCTACTCTTGATTTTAGAATAGGTAATTTCAACAAAAATGTAAGGCCGTCTTGAACTTTCGTGATTTTCAATCAAAAATGACCGAGTGCGGGTAGTTCGTGATACGAGTGCCGGTACTATTTGTGATCAAGTGCGGGTAGTTCGAAGGACTCGTGCTGCTAGGCAGACTTGACACCCCCACACTTCAGTCTACTATGATGTTGCGAAACGACGAGGTAAATATTACTCGTGTGTGTTAGCGCGATAAGTCCTGTGTGTGGTATTTTGACTATGAATGTAAGGCCGCTTGCAGACGTCCGTCCGTCCGATTTTTTGCTGGACTTGCAGTGTTGTATGACTTGGTGTACATGCACCGGACACTTCACCGGAATCATAAAATTTTGCAGTAACTAGGTACGTAATTAATTAGACCACGATGTAAATTTTGGGGATTGAGTAAATTACTTCGACTGCTAGATCCAATGGTTTAGGTAGGTACACGAACGAAGCCGTGGGTATAGATAGGCAGTCTAAAATAATTTGATTGTAAATATATGTAAACCGCTCTAAGCTCTACCTGGCGAACCTTTTCATAATAAACGTCCCAGCGGATTCCTTAATGAAAACAATGATGGCTTACTGAGACAAGGTTGTACTGCAGGTCATGCTTACGGCGGAAGTTTACCTATAGAAGAAATAGCTAAGGTCGCGATGTCGCTGTCGCTGGCTGTACCCTTTCTGTTATCAAAACACACAACACGAGACATTGTCGGACCTGCCAGCATTGCACAACGAGGCACTTTCGTCCAGCGCCCCAATCCGCTGCAGGTGCGGGTTTCAGCTATCTGCTTATCTAACGATACCTATAAATATATCCAATAGGCTGTATAGAAAAATAATTACCTAAATAAGTTTCTGTTATGAGTTATAAATTGCATGTTTAATACAAGCGTTGGTATGGTACCGTCAACCAAATAAATGGTCTATCAATTTTTAAACAAGTTCCTATAAAATGAATATGTCGCTATAGTCGAACTTTCAAATTGATTAACACGTATAATTATTGGCATTATTGTTTTATAAATAAAAATAAAATAAAAATAAAGATCGTTAAATTCAGATCACAAAGAATCCATAGTTTTGTCATACAATGTCATCCTATAACTATGTTAGTAATGAATTTAAATAAAGATGATGATAATAATTTAAAAAATAAATACTAACTACTAAAAATAATAACTAGAATAATTCATTGAATAAATTTATGGGTTACATATTTGAATATCGAAAGTTAAAATACCTACGGGTAAAATGTCGATGTTCAAAATATCGAAAGTTTATATTGTCGAATGGTTAAAATAACCTACTTCCAATATATCGAAAATATATTTATCTACAAAAGTGACATCGAAAGATATTAATATCGAAGTACAGAGTATCGAATATCCTATGTATGAACTATCACGTGACAGGGTCGACGGAGCTCTGCTTCGCAGAGCTCCTATTCCGCTCAGTTGACGCGCCTTGACGCAATACTAACCTAACCTAACCTATTGAACATGAATTACCAAAAATATTTGGTTCGCTTAGGTTAGAACGCACCCACAACAACGCACGAGCCGAGCGAGCGTAGCGAGTGTGCCGAAGCAGTGGCCTTAAATAAAGCAGATTTTTATGTACGTTATTTTAATTTTCGACATTCAAATATGTTGACATTTATAACTTAGATATATTGACTATCGATATTTTTACTCATTCGATATTTTAATGAATCGACATTTTTATCTTAGACATTTTTACCATAGGTGTAACAACTTTCGATATTGTGATACAATCGAAATTTTAATTTTCGATATTTTGAACATCGACATTTTAACCGTAGGTAGGTATTTTAATTTTCGATATTTAAATATGTAACCTGTTTTATGACATGCAAACGATTGTCAACTTTAGGGTGGTAGACCACATATTCAGCTGATGGTGATGGTACCTACCTTTTGTTGACTGTATACTCGCATTATGATCCAACTTACATGTATATCAAAATTTCAAGTCAAGCCGAGCACTGGAAATGGATCATAATGAACTTGCGAGATTTGACCCAACAAACAGGTAGGTACATAAATAAAAACTTGTAAAATATCCCTTACATAGCCTTTACATATAGGTATAGCCTAAAAAATACAAATATAAATCCTATCATAGCATCTTCATGCTAGGATAGGATTTATTAGGTACTTCTTCAAGTACCTAATAAACACACACGAACGCACACACGCACATACTCCCAAACTTTCGCATTTATCAGTAATATTACTTAGGTACTAGCTTTTTCCGCGACTTTGTTGATTAAGTTTTGCTTTCGTTTGGTGCTGTCCCGCGTAAAGTATGCAATTTTCCGGAATACCTATAAACTATCCCAAGTCTTTTCAAGGATCTTAAACTATTTCCATACCAAATATTCTTATTTTATTAGTGTTCATCGATAAGTAATGCCTACTAATACAACTTTCAAAGGTAACTAAGATTTGTTCGTTGATAAAAGCAGTATTTAGTGCGTTGACGCAACAGATACGCGCACGCGCACGGCGCCCGCCCACAGCGCACCCGAACGTGCCTGCAGGGCTACTACGAAACTCGAAACCCTCCCTCTCGCTCTCGTATTAAATAGTATAAACCGCACGACACCAACTCCGAATATCGAGTTTCGTAGTAGCCCTGCTGCGCTACAACTACAAATTACAAAATTCGAATTTTGTATCTTGCCGTCCCGCTGATGCTAATATATATTATATACTGAGCGGCAAAAATCTGGCCCTCAAATGCATGCAGTAATAGGTGATTTTGTGTGTAGAGTGGGCCAAATTTTATACCGCTGAGTATAAGTATCCATACTATCCATACTATATCCATCCATACTTTATATTATATAATGTTATAAATGCGACAGTAACTCTGTCTGTCTGTCTGTCTGTTACGCTTTCACGTCTCAACCGCTGAACCGATTTTGATGAAATTTGGTACAGAGATAGAATAGACCTTGGGAAAGAACATAGGCTATCTTTTATCGCGAAAAAGAGAAGTTCGTCGCTGTCGAAGATAAAACCATGAAACTTGGCTTTTAGGCACTAAATAAGAAATAAGTCTATATTTGTTTTAGTTTTTTTGAAAATTCGACCTGTGAGGGGATGAAATAGGGGATGAAAGTTTATATGGAAGGTCGTCATTATTGAAGATAAATTGATGAATATTTATTAAACTTGCCATTTCGCTACCTGATAAATAGATATCAGTTCGCACGTTTTTTTAATTCTTTCTGTGAGTGGGTGAAAAAGGGGATGAAAGTTTATATGGAAGATCGTCATTGTCGATGATAAATCGATGGTTATTTATGAAACTTGGCATTTGGGCACGTGGTAAGAGATAAGTAGTATTTGTTCGCGCGTTTTTAAAAATTCTTCCTGTGAGAGGGTGAAATAGGGGATGAAACTATATGGAAGGTCGTCATTGTCGAAGATAAATCAATGGTTCTTTTAGAAACCTGCCATTTGGGCACTTATAAGAAATAAATAGATATTTGTTCAAGCGTTTTTGAAAATTTTACCTGCGAGGGGATGTAAGCAGAGCGGATGATGCAGTGTTAGCAGAGCCTTCTAAGCTCATAAGCAAAATGTACGCCATGTGGGGTCATTTTAGATGGCTAATTGGTATAGACAATCAAACATGAAAAATTATGATTTTCTGATTTTTGTTATTTATTGTACTATAAGAGCTACTTTTATGCAAACTTCCAAGTTTCTAGGAAAGCCGGAAGTAAACTATAACTTTTTCTGATAAGGAGATTTGTATGGAAACACCTTTTTAATGACTGTAGCTTTTGATTGCCTTGACTTAGAGATTTGATTTTTTCACAGCTTTCAGGACTAATGACCTGAGTTTAAGGTTTTAATTTCAACTCTATACTTCGCGCGTTTACGAGATAAAGGGTCTTGCCAGACAGACGGACGGACGGACTGCAAAGTGATCCTACAAGGGTTCCATTTTTTCCTTTTGAAGTACGGAACCCTAAAAACATTTCTTCGGTTTCTTTTCAAAGAATTAGTCTTTTTGTGTTGGCAGGGTAGAATACACGTCGTATTGCTGAAATGTGGCTACCCGCAAAATAGTTATGTTTTACCAAAGAACATGAATGGATGGATGGGTGGAAGAAAAAAAAATGGTTTGTATTTTTTAATAAAATAGGTTATTTTCAGTAAACCGTAAAAGTTTCTATGCTATGTTTCTAGTTTTATTATTGGCAGAATAGGTATCCTAAATAAATTAAATACTTCCCAATGTTACTATTCCACGCGGACGAAGTCGCGGGCAAAAGCTAGTTATTTAATATGAGAGTGAGAGGGATGGTACGATACGAACTTCGATTTTCGAATTTTTTAGTAGCCCCCCTGATCCTTGCATCGGCCGTGTTACTAAATGTCATTGCGCAAATTGTGCTGGAAATAAATGGATTACAATAGTTTATTTTATATTTTAATTAACCTACTTTTTATATTATGTAAGGTAACCTATTCGAGTGCCCGAGAGCTGCTGTTCCCTTTTGGATCTGTTCGGGGGAAGAGCAGAGTTGGTCCGGTGCACGACACGAGAGGGACTTCGTTTACTTTTATTTTTACCCGACTGCAAGGAGAGGTATTGTTATGACTTTCGTTTTATGAGCCTTAGTACCTACATTCTGAATGCAAAATACGCACAGGTGCATTTGAGATAAATTAAATACAAAACTGTTGTGCTATCACGTTCAAAAAGATAGTCAAACAAAATGGTGATGTTTGGAAAGTACCGAAAAAAATGCAATGAGATAGTTATAGTTAAGTATAGTTTTTATATGATTTTTACTTTTTTATTAACTGTCAGCAAACAGTATAAGTAAATACGGTAAAATACATACATTTTCTTGTCAAAAACCTGTCTCTGGTCCACCCAGCCAGTGCGTGTTACCCCACAATAAATTACAAGAAATTCTACATAGCCCTTGTCTGCGCTCAGCCTCGCTTTGAGAATACCAGCGACATGGAAGAACTTTGTGGCGCAGGGCGTGGCTTTATTACGAACGTGGACCGATTGCTGTTTCATATTGGAAAATGTTAAAGTATTTCTATTGCGTTGATATCGATATCTTTCATTGCATTTACCTATAGGTACCTATTTACAAGCTTTAAATTTAACTTGCCGTATTATAGGTAAACTGTAGGCAGGATTATGTTTGTGGGAGAAATTTTAAAGTTTAGTTTTTTTAATACCTATTATAGTTCTGCCCATCGGAGGACAATATTGCCAGTGTCTAGTTGATTTTGCCGTTGTACGGTAAAAAATCTAGAAAATTAGATAGATGATTAAAAATAAAAGTTTCATAAAGTGTTTTTCATTAAACTTTTCAATACATGACGTCGTTATTCCAAATTGTTCTATCTTTGAATTGAAACTACCTACCTACCGTTCGAACTCACCTTGATAAAGAACCAAATACCTAACCAATAAGTCGGCAACAAGTCGGGTGTTTCTATTTTAGTAATTAAGACTCTTTTTTATTACGCTTTAATATTTTAATGATAAAGGTGAGTGGACTTCATGAAATTAAAATACCAACAAGGACCTACATATATAATTAGTTATATGCAATCGAACCTTATAAATGAACCTTTTTTTTCGACTGGATGTCAAACGAGCAAGTGGGTATCCTAATGGAAAGAGATCACCTTTGGGCAAAAGCGAAATTGCGGCTAATGCCTAACACCTTGGCCTCCAGACTGCAGGAGTCTGCAACCATTGACTATGTAGATTAGATAATACACAAAGTCATTAGCCCTCATCACTAGCACGCTCTTACTTGCGTGAACCTAAAAAGAACTCTCCTCCACAGAAACCAGAAAAGAGGATGCATTTAAAAACGAACGAAGAACAAGCTAAAGCGCATGCGGCCGACTCTGTAGCAAAAGAACAGTACAATATAGTAGTAGTACCTACCTACCTACTTGGAGACTGCATAAATAAACCATGCAATTTGTCCCACAAATCATTTGTGAATTCATTACCTAATCGCACATGAATAAAGATTTACTTCGCCTAATTATAAACATTCCGTGTACAATGTTATATGAATAAAATATTTGTATTTGTATTTGTATTTGTATTCCTTGATTTAAATTTCAATCAATCGGATCGTGTAGTCCGCACAAAACTGAGCTTATTTTATCGTCAAACATGGCCAATGGTGATTTTGATTTGTTGTTTTGAAGTAATTCTTTATTGCGAGCTAGACCTACTGATACGGGTACGCATCGTGCATCGTAATACCGAAGTTAAAAGGCCGAATTTCTGTCTACCTACGAACGGAAGTATGAATATTGAAACGCCGACTTTTTATTTCACCGAAAGTTTCTTATCGCGAATTCCCGAAAGTGTCCTTCTGTTGCGTGTAGTTTTCGCCACATATCTTAGCATGTTTGTATTTGTTTCCGTATTTAAATTGTTGTCTGGAACTGGAAGAGATAGCTTTAATACGATGAGACTAACTAGCTCATTTTATTTTCATTTTTTGTTATGTTACTGTACTTATTACTATTGATTTGTGGTGTTCAATGAAGAATATTTGTAGTTAGGTATTCTATTGAATAATATGACGTTTTTATGTGAAAATCGAATAGGGCGGGTTCTCCATATATAAGTATGAGTCGCACAGACGAAGTTGTCTTGCACGTATGAAGCGAAGGAGCAATGTAAACAAATATGTAGTTCAATTAGGTTTAGGTAGGTAAAGGTAACCTAACGCACTTGGATTGAAACTTGATTAGATAGATCAATAGATCATCAATATATATTTATTTATTTATTTTATTTTATTTATTCATTCAACAACATTGATACAGTTAGTATTTCACTAATATTAAGACTTATTGTGATACTGATCCAGATAAGCGTTTAGAGACAAGTGTGCAGTAACAGCCCAAAAAGACCAAGGCCTGTGTTAGGGCTAGTTACATAGAAGCGTCATCATTCTGAGAGAGCAATCGATCGCCGCTTTTGAGCTTTGGTTAGTGTCAAAAATTTAGTTGAAAAAAAATAATAATAATAATAATAATATATTACATTATGTATATCTCTTCGTAAAGAAATAAGTACATCAATTATAAACTATTTGTAAATATAAATTATATGTTAGTTGTTACCAAATTTAGAGGAAAGCCAAATACAGTCAGGGAAATAAATTCTGGTAGAAAGTGTTAAATTCCGAAAAAGAGAAGCCCAAAATAAACTTCTTACTTTTGATGTTTAAACTATTTATATCTAAGTGCAAAGGATTATGGTCACATGCAATACTACGATTTTTCAGCACTTCTAACAGCTCCTGCAACTCAACAGACAACTTATCATAGAGCCTGGGTCCAATGTATGAGAAATTCTTTCGTGATATATAAAAATCAATGCCACTTTTCGTTGTAATTTTATAACTCAAGAACGGGCTCACCTATCCAAACCAAATATTTAGGCTTTGTTCGGACTATTTAGTAGATGGTTTATGTGAAGTTTGCACAAAATCGGTAGAGCGGTTCTTCATTTATCACATTTTTTGTATACGTAGCGAAGCACGTACCGGGCCGCTAGTATTATTATATTATATGTACCTACCTTACTACCTTATAAATATCGTTAAATTATAAGTTAGATATTATTATTTATAAATACCACAACAAGCGATGTAGAAATATTCATTCCAAATTTGTCATCAATCTAATCTTTATAAATCTGCTCTAAGTGTTCGATTCGAGGTCGACCCAGTTCTTGACATTTCGTGCTGCACCCGTACACAAGCTTAAAGGTGAGCATAAATAATTTTGTTTATAAACATTCTGGCCATTCCTAATGGCGAGTCCACACGACACATTTTAAGGCTACGTTTCCGCCAAAGATGTGCGAGGATGTGTTGCGAGGAATGTGTTTTTCATGAACCAATAGAAACGCATCATTTGCTATCCTCGCACAGCACATCTCTAGTGGAAACAGCTGAGCGAAACGAGGCGAGGTAGGTACATTTACTTTAATGGATGGTTCATTAAAAACTCATTTCCTCGCACATCTATGGTAGAAACGGAGCCTTAGTCTAAAGCAGGGTTTCTTAAAGTGGGGCCCACGGACCCCTTAGGGGTCCAAAGCATGTGTATCAGGGGTCCGCAGTAGCGCTCTGTAAACAAACATATTTATTAGAAAAAAATCCAATTGACAGGGGTCCGTGGTCCGTGACTGCAAAAAGTTTAAGAAACCCTGGTCTTAAGTAATAGCAATTAGTGCATAGTGGCTTTCCATCGTATTTTATCGGAAAAGTTCGTATTTAGTGCGCTCTCAATTAGCTTCAGTACCCATCGTACAGCCCTAGGAGTAAATCGCATCAAAGTTAACACTAAATAATAAAGTTCCTTATTGTGCATTACCTGTGCCCATTAGGATGAAAAAAAATCTTCCAAAGCCGCTCTACCAATGGCTCCACTGAGAAAAAAGCACCCATACCATACTATACCTACTGGCATAATGCCCGGTTCACATTATTCCAGTAAAACCATTCCAGTAGTATGACACTGCGGTGCTCTATCGATCTTGTGTAACTGTTTGGATTGTGACCCCGCAATGTATCGGTACTGGCACGAATTTTACTGGAATAATGTGAACCGGGCATTACTATCACGTTAATCCCATTTGTGGCAAAAGGGACAACATGGACTTTAATGCGTCAGAAAAGTACTCCATTTCACTCAAGGATTGAGTTTGCGGCGCTTGCTGTTGAGGTTTGTTCGACGATCGACTTTAACAAAAAGTTGCATTTTAAAGTTGAATATTTCACAAACGAATCACTGTATCGAAAAATCGTTTTCACAACCGATTTTAAGACCTATTCAAAGATGCCCTACACTATAAGGACACTACTTATAAGGTTAGAGGAGAGAAAAAAAAACTACTATATCCATGCAAAAATACAGCTTTGTAGCCATTTCTCTGAGCTAAGCCGCGGGCAGACGGACGGACAGACGGACACATGTTGAAACTATAGGGGTTCCGTTTATGCCATTTTGGCTGCGGAACCCTAAGAAGTACCTACGCTTCAACCATTTGTTAACCTCGATAAGTATTTCGATAAATGTCGGAGCCCTCCAGCTAAACAGTACCTAACACCGAATAACTTTGCTTATCTTATTCATTTTGAAAGCCAAGTATTTTTGCTGTCAAGTATGTCAGACACGGCCATAATAGTAGTTGTTTCGCAGTATTTATAAGTAACTACAACTAAGATGGGATTGTGTCTAATAAAATAAATCTCGAACAAACATTGCTATGAGATTTTTGAAAGGAAAGGATTAAAACATTATTGGACTTATTCAACCATTAAAGGATCTCCTGGGTTCTCACGACACAGGCCGACTTAATGTGAGAACCGCTGTTAAAGTCTAGTTCCTACCTTTAGGTTATGTTGCTATGTAAATAGGTACTACGTAATGTAAATGTGTATGTTACTTTAACAATGTCAAATAAATTATTTTTCCGTTTTTGTGCTGTTTTGAGCAAAAATCTACTTATAGAAAAGCAGCGCCGAGTAGTGGCGTACCGTAACTAGGCTAACTTTTTCTATTTTTGTATGCTTTGGTGTGTATGGTGCTTGGCTTTTGCTTAAAGTTCATTCAAAGTAGGGCTGCCATCTCTAAAATTTGGCTACCAGGACAAGACGCGGGAAAACCCCGGATTTCGGAGCACAAAAATGTCAACTTAGGCTTGGTCAAGTATAATAATTCTAAGATCCGAAAACGATTTAAAGCTTGCTGGAAATTAATTCTTCGAAAAATTCTAATTGCATTGGTCTAAAACTTAAAAATATTTTTAAACCCGGACTACAAATGAAACCCTGCCCGGACGTTTCCCGGACGCCCTCTAAACTAGGACAAATCCGGGGAAACCCGGACGGATGGCAGCCCTAATTCAAAGGAAACATGACTAATGTAATGACTCTGTGGTTAACTTTATTTCTATAAAGCAAGTAAAGCATTTTTAGGGTTCCGGAGCCAAAATGGCAAAAACGGAACCGGAATGTCTGTCTGTCTGTCTGTCCGTCCGTCAGCGGCTTTGCTCAGAGACTATCAATGCCAGAAAGCTGTAATTTGGCACGGATATATATGTTAACTATGCCGACAAAATGGTACAATAAAAAATTCTAAAACTTTTTTTAGGGTACCTCCCATAGGTCTTTTAAAACCATTAGGGGTATGCTTAGACGATTTTTCGATTCAGTGATTTGTTTAAAATACGAAATCCTCAGAAAAATATTACTTAATTTTTTCGTAATGGCTACGGAACCCTATTTTGGGCGTGTCCGACACCCTCTTGGCCGGTTTTTTATTCTAATTTTGAACCGGATACGTGAAATTGTAGGACTTATCTATCTTGCTTTCTTTGCTTCATGAATTGAACTTTACCCCTATTTTATTGCACTGGCCACACAGCGAGCGTGAATCAATGCGATTACGTCACGTTATTAATTTGACATACCGGATACAATTACAAACAAGCAGCTCTTTGCTCTACATGAGTAGCACGAGCTCTACCGTAGAACTATGTTTTGTTATACTTTAGAGGCTAATTAAATTGAATTCGTGCTGGTGCTTCAGGAGGTAAGTTTAGGAAAATGCAACATTCCTCTGCAACAACCGCGACAATATCGCTCATATTTGCCCAGGGACCAACTATTTTTGTAACATTAAAGATAACAAAAACATTTTGATGAGGGTGGGCTAATTGGCCTAATGACTAATAAGGACAAGCGATATGTCACTGAATAGCTTATTTTGTGCCAAAAAAGTTATGGCTGCATAAAAGTAGGTTCTTTCGATACTAAGTTCCTGTATGTTGATGTTTTTGTGTCATGAATTTGTTTTTTATGCGTTTTCATATGCTTTTTTTGTGTCTGGTTTTGCACTTTTCCGTTTTTGCTAATACCTATTCTGGTTTTCTTATCGGTTTCTGTATATCGTCGCTGGTCGCTTCGTCATTTGTTATTTGTTTGATATTTGGTTGTTTTTCTATGTATATTTATAAGATAAAGCGTTTAAAAACCGTTGTAAAGAACTAAAACCAATATAAGAACAAAAATTAGCTCATTGGTTGCAAGTTTTTTTTATCTTGCCATAACTTTTTTTACACAGGCGATTTGAGATTATCCGCCATACAAAAATTTCTAAGGTATGAAAAAACTTTTCCAATGATAGATGGCTTGTCGTTATTAGTTCCTAGGCCAGAGTCCATACAAATCTGCCCATCCTCCTTTAGTCTTATTAGTCGTGTTGTGAGTTTGCCGGCTGAGCTATGGATACATAGGCGTACCTATACCTACCTACCAGCTAACGAGTTAATAACATTTTGTCTCTTATCGTCTAGTTTTGAAAATAATAACGTACTCGAGTAATTATACAGGGTGTTAATTAAATAACTGAAAACTTGAATCGGAACAGAAAAGTCAGAACGCAACATGCGCCGATGCAAGGTTGCATACTAAATACTGTACAGGTAGGTACACGATTTAATGTAAAAACAGTATTTAGAAGCACACCAAAGTCAAAGAAATGGTAAATAACAGGTCTGTATTAATTTTTCTGAAATTGTAGATGTAAAATTTCATGGTCTTCCGTTTATTTAAGATGCTATGTTAGAAAAAAATTCTGTTAATGGATGGAGAAACAGCCCCTAAATCTTCTTTCAGTAAAATCGTCTTTCTACAATATTTATGTATACACATATAATAAAGCTGAAGAGGGTCGAAAGTTTGTACATGGAAGATATCCGAAAAAAAGTTGGCTGAGGATACTTAGAATCGATAACAGAACAAGATCCAACAGTTTTTAGGGTTCCGGAGCCAAAATGGCAAAAACGGAACCCTTATAGTTTCGCCATGTCTGTCTGTCTGTCCGTCCGCGGCTTTGCTCAGGGACTATCAATGCTAGAAAGCTGTAATTTTGCACGGATATATATGTTAACTATGCCGACAAAATGGTACAATAAAAAATTCTAAAACATTTTTTTAGGGTACCTCCCATAGACGTAAAGTGGGGGTCATTTTTTTTCTCATCCAACCCTAGTGTGTCTTTGAAAACCATTAGGGGTTTTCGATTCAGTGATTTGTTTGCGAAATATTCAACTTTAAAGTGCAAATTTTCATGAAAATCGAGCGTCCCCCCCCCTCTAAAATCTAAACCGGTGGGTGGAAGAATTTGAAAAAATTCAGGATAGTAGTAAGTATATCAAAATTTCAAGGAAAACTATAACGGCTATGTTTGCTTGAGAACTATTAGTAGTTTAAGAGTATAAATAGCAGCCTAAGGTATAAAATTATTCCGAAAAAGATTCCGTATTTTTATCTGTATCTGTTTGTCGCTTATTTGACCGCGCATCACGTGTGAACGGTTGAACGGATTTTGTTGCAAACTTTACTAATCTGTCGAGAAAATCCCCGGCCAGCTATAAAAATTTAACCCCAAAAGGGGGGAGGGGTAGCCACTAAACTCGATTGAGTTTAGTTTGCAGTGCTTTGCACCTGAATGTTATGAAATTACTTAGGAAGAGGTGCAAACTTTTTTCCAGCGACTTCGAGTACCCTAAGCTAACAGATGGCGCTGAAATTAATACTGAAAAAAGATTTTTCGTCCAATTATTCTTTAATTTCATCATAACCGCAATAAATAGGTACCCAGCTCAAAGCAGGACTTTTCTGCTCTAGAGCAGAATGAATGAAAATCCTTTATTGCATTGTTTTAGTTTTTTTTTTAATTGCACCACCAAAGAGGTAACACAAGTATTTTTGCTATGAAATTAGCCTGCATAGTGAAAAAAAATCTATGTTACCAATCCTACCAAAAACAGTAAGTAGCCGTATATTTAAAAAAAAACTGTGTGTTTGGCTGGCCAACCTGGCGCCCATCCGAAATTTGACAGATCGCGGGTAAAAATTATCAAAAAAATATCTACCGCTACTGGCTACTACGCCACTGGCTACTGGCTAGACGTATGGCGATTGCTAGGTCTGCAATGGACAGGTTGAGGAAAATATGGAAGAGCCGCAACATTTATAGGTCAACAAAAATCCGACTTGTTCGAGCGCTCGTGTTCCCCATATTTCTCTACGCCGCAGAAACGTGGACGCTGCGTGAGGTGGAGCGAAGGAAGATAGACGCTCTAGAAATGTGGTGCTGGAGGAGAATGCTGGGAGTTTCATGGACTGAATTCCGTACCAATGAGTCCATACTCCAAGAACTCGGCATTAAACAGCGTCTATCGTCCATGGTGCAGTCTCGCATCCTTACTTTTTTCGGACATATATGTCGTAAAGAAGACGCAGCTATGGAGCGACTTGTGATCCAGGGGAAAGTCGAAGGCACTAGGCCACGAGGTAGATCGCCTATGAGATGGACAGACCAGGTCAAAGCAGCAATAGAGGGACCACTACACGCAAGCATAAGGAAGGCGGCTGTCAGGGAGGAATGGAGGCGTATTGTTAAGCTTGCTACCAGCACCTAGAAAATGATGACCACGACCACTCTGTCAAGAGTGAAACGACGAAGAAGAAGAAGAAGAAGAGACTGGCTACTAACTCTGCCAAAAAAAGTAAGAAATTAAATAAAAAAACAAATTGGCGGGAACCTTGCGAATTTTCCGTGGATATTTTTTTGAGTGTGAATGTACTTAAACTTACAAAAAAGGAATCATCGAGTGCTAGTGACATTTCTTTCCTCAGAGGAAGTTTTATTTCCTATTAATTGTTTAGCATGAGTTTTTTTTTTCGTCTACTATTCCTGTAATAATTGAAAGAAAAGCAGATTATGCACCTCGCATTAAGTCATTTATATTGCCCTCGTGCTTTTTAAAGCCCTCGCTGACGCTCGGGCTCCAAATCGGCACTCGGTTCAATAATAAATAACTTTCTGCTTGGTGCAACAATCTACTATTGCCAAATTAACTATAAGTTTAGAAGAGGGGGTACGGATATCAACAAATTTAATTGAATAATTGGTTTAATAATACAACAAAATTATACGACAATAAATTAACTGTCACTATGACGTTTACTGTGAAATGGTTCCATCGAGGCTCATGAATTAAAAGGCCTTGACCGTACCTTGGTTATTTAAAAAAATATTCGTATGTTTTGCTAAGTTAGTAGGTAGGTACTTAATGAGGGCACCCGTTTTCGCGCTCACCAGTTGGCGCCACTGTAGACAAAGGTCCTGCCAGAAGTATATAGTGGACAGCGTGTTATTACGGGGGCGTGAAAACAAAATTTACATTTTACCTTTAAATCATATTATTCACACCTTAAAACCGTACCATAAAAATATCGAGCATGCCGCCAGTGTTTCCTAGTCCAGGTTTTTTCGGAAAAAGGAGGGCAAAGGTTTACGAAAGATAAAACTGTCTCAAAACACAGGCATTCATTGCCTCGTAATGCATTTTTGCCATAATTAATTTCATGTATTGCACAATATTCACAAAATCATTCTAATTATAAATAAACCCCCGTAGCTCACCCAAAAACAGTGACATTTGACATTTTGGAGACCTCTCGCTACACTAGCGCCTCTAGCGGCAAATTCATACGCGATAGCCTTCATTGTAACTGCTAGTTGGCGCTGTCATCGCGCACCCAGCGAATACTCAATCAGCGGCACAAAATTTGACCCACTCTTCTTACATAATTACCTATAACTGGATACATTTGAGATTATTTCTTCCTTCCAGATAAAAAAAATGGACCAACTAAAGTTCGAGGGCGACACGTTGGGACAGAAACATCGTAACTATAACACATTATTTAAGGAGATTACCAGTCAGCAGCCACGTGATCTTTTAACAGACATAGACCAAAACGTGGATGATGTTCACAACCTGTTTAAAGTCGATGTGGCGAGCAAGAACAAGAACGTAGAGTATATTTTGGGAGTACTGAAGGGCAATGATATGCTGTATGTGTCACGCGCGATCAAACAGTGCCCATGGCTGATTACTGATGACAAGTACGCTCACATCATTAACCCAGAACATCTACACTCGCAACTCTTCCCGCTAATGATGACTAAAGCGGCGAACAAGTTGATTCTGCATATCCGCCTCAACTTACGAGACGATGCCAGAGTTGAACGCTTCTTCAATTACTATGAAAACCTGAACTTAAATACTGCTTTGAAATGGTTACCTCAGTGCTCTCCAGCTTTTATTGAGGCCAAAGTTGAAAAATACTCACACAGCATCTCAGTAACCCTACTCAAACGTCTATGCGAAAAAAATCACAATGTTTTAAAACTTTACATTAATATTGATAATCCCACTGGGTATGTCCGAAGGCAAAAATTTCAAGCAACAATTTTTCTACTGAATACACACACGAATTTCTTCTTGGATTTGGTTGAGAGTAACGATGTTTTACCTATTTTCAATTCTAAATATACACGTTTTATAATGAAAGTCTGCCCAGAACGTATTTATCAAAATTTTGATAAATACATTACAAATATTGATATTCCAACATTCGTAAAATTCTTGCCCCCTAGTGATATTGGAGATTTATTGTTAAAAAAAGCCAGAAACGAAAACTGCAGTGATAACCGTTGGTTAAATTACGATAACGTCCAACATTTTATTCGGAGAATGCCACTAGTGCAACGTGTGAAATTCGTGACAGAAGTATTTATTCGGAAAAATTTCGATAACACTAAAGACGATTTTAATAATCTTGCGAAGGCAAATTTGTATCGAATCGTAACTAACAGCGCATATGATTTTACGGAGTCCTATTACTGGTACAAATTCGTAACATTTAATGATGCAATAAGAGAGCTTAAAGAAACTACAAAGGGTGCTAATAATAGGAAAGCAATGCTCGATTGCCTAATTCATATCGTTAGTCGAGACACGCAGCACATAGAAGAATTACTTCAATACTACCATGACCATCATGACGGGGATGAATGTGGCCAGAAACTCGAATTTATGTCCGAATTATGCACGCGCACCAACGCACTTAAATATAACACGAATAGTTGGAATATTTTCAATAAAATTTTAGCCAATACCTGTCTTTTCAAAGACAAGTGTTCAGATTGCTTTGCCTTTGATGGAAATAATCCGACCTGCGTACAGGTAGTAATTATCCATAAAGTCATAAATGATGAATCAGTGCCTGAAGTAATAATGAAAAAATCAGATTTTAATATCTTGAAAAAATACCAACGACAGTTAAATTCAGAGGATAAATCAAAATTGTTCGACTACTTATATAACCACTTAATGAAAAGAATTCAAAATGCTAATTTTGCAGATCTTTCCATGTTTGATTCCAACATTATTTTAATCAATTTCATATTTAAATTATTAAAGAACTGGAACAAGAATCTTGCAGATTATATCTGCGTCTGGAATAAAATTTCAGACCTTATCAAGGTAAAGAAAAATGGATTAACCTGGATATATAACGTCAATAAGTCATGGAGAAAATGTATGTTTGAAGAATCAATAGTCTTGTGCCCCTCAGAAAAAACATGCATTAACGCCCTAAAACATGACCCTAGTCTACTCCTAAGAAATGATAAAGAAGTGTCAGCAATGCGTTGCAATGACACCGTTTCCTTGAAACAACTGCTCTGGAAGCTTAAAACATACTGGCCACAATCACTTGCCTCTGAATGGGCGCAAGCTTACAGAGGAAGGCTTGAGGAAGCGCCGCTTGGGCATAAAGCCTTGACGCGCGGTTTGTGCTTTTTATTACCGCAGTGTGAAATGGTCAAAATTATAGACCATTATAAACCTGTAGACGCAAAAATATGTTGGGATAAAGATGATGAAAATGTAATTAGTTTGCGGAGATACATCGCAAAGAATATGCATTTCGTTCGTCCTCAACCCAACCCGAATATGATCCTACTATATGCTAAAGGAGATTACCTGCAGTTCGCCCTTGGGTCCCTCAACGCGATTTTCTATAACTTGTGTGCTGAAAGATGCCGTGCATTCGTTCTGAGAATGCTGGACGCTCCTGTCTCGCTGCAAAAACACGGCATTCGGTTGGCATTCAGTAAAATGGAAAGTAAAGACCTCATACCAACGCTCTGTAACCAATGGAAGACCACTAAAAATGTATCGATTCGTACTGTTATGTTCAAACTTACTTACAAACTTCTGTGCAAAGAAAAAGATGCAGACAAGATAGAGAAAATTTGGAGCTTGTTGAACATTTTCATTGATACATTAACTTTTAATGAAGATAAAGCACTATATGAATTACTGTCCAAGATCGAAAACGTACCGCTTCAAGTAAGGCCTGTTTATCTGATGAAGAGCTACACGTTTTTAAAATCTCTCCTTTCTGCGATTGATATCGACAGTAATAAACAAAAAGTTGAGCACTCGCTTAACTATTTAATATGTCACATGAATGACCTTATTACTGATTTAGAACCCCGCTTTGTAGAAAATATATTAAATGACTACATAACTGCTGTTTACACAAAAGAAGCGACAGATGTGTTCATTCCTGAGGACGTAGTTCCACTAATGGTGTCATTCATATTATTTACTGAAATCGAGGATACGCAAATGCAGAGATATGAAGCGGTACTGCTTCCCGTTCTGGAACATACTTTTAAACTGTGGGGTAAAAACAAAAAAGATTGTATTGCTACAAAAAATTTTAAAGAAATACTTTCTCGCTTATGTGTTAATTTACGTCATGTTTTTGTAAAAAATATGCAAGTACATGTCGCCTTTTTTGCTATTATTCAAAGAAAACTGGAGGAGTATCTCTCAGGAACGGAACATTATCAAATTTTACGAGAGTGGAGATTGACAGTTACGTTTGCTAACATTTTAAAGGAAAGTAAAGTGACTGCTGATTGTGAACAATTCGAAGGCGATGACAATAAGCTGTGGGACGCACTGTGCGTACAAGCGGCCCCCAAATTCAGCAATTGTTGTGTCGAACTGTTGAAAAAAGACATAGAGACATTCTTCCCTTGCATATATGAACATTTCTCAAAAGCATTGAAAACCATTCTAGATCGAGTAAATAGCAAGTCATTTGAAATGGAAGTTCTAAGGCATATTCTTAAAGAAGATATAACACAGACTTATTTGGTGACTATATTATTATTGCCTAGCCACTGTGAGGAAGATACGGAAGATATAATGAAATTGTACAAAGTTATCTTGTCTCACCCCTCTTTAGAAGTAAAAATGCATTGTTACAACAAAAATAAACATGTGCATGGCTTCAGAATCTAACGTTGCAGGATTTGATAGTAATGTTTTTGGAATTAATTAAAGTAGTACCTAAATATTATATTGTACCTACACCAAATGCAGTCTATTTTTTTTTAAAAAGGACAAAATAAAAACAAAAGTTCGGCATAAATCGTTTTATTGCCCGACCACTTAACCTAATGTCCATGTCCATAGTTGTATGAACAGTATGATTACATCTAGAAGTTCGAGAATACAGTTTAAAAGAACGAATGAATTAGCAGAAGTAAATAGCCAAGAGATCAAAATTATGACCTGAGCTTCATTGAATTTTTATTTGAATTGTCGCTTAATAATCTGTATTCTACTCATCAAACGACTATCCCCCTTATTCATAAAGAAGTTCACACCTGTTATAGATTGTTATACTAGAGCTGGCACGAATGGATTGAATATGGAAATGGATTGAAAATGGATACACACATCACATGTGAGTGTTATAGGTAGGTACACAGTGAGTAAGTGTTTTTAAACAAATAAAATAATATTTTAATTTCATCACACTTGCTCATTGTGTCAATGATGTTATTCAATGCCTGAATACATATAATGGCCTAAATTGTTCCTACGGAAGTTATGGATTTACGAATAATTTTTCCTTTCAAGGGAGTTATGATTAGTTTTAAAATTTGCAAACTAGTAGGTACGTCATTTCAGACTAAAAAAGAGGTTTTAAGTCGGCCAACGTTTTATTTAAATGTTTAATTAAAACTTAGTTATAACACAATTTTACACCACAAAACTTATCTACGCTTGATGAAACTGTTCTTTTTTAATTTAAATTTATATCTAATTGTTTGGCCATAATATTAGTAAATATTTTTTTTGCATGTTGGAGAAAATCTGGCCGTAAGACCATTCGAATTCTAAACTAAACACAGTTCTTAGCATTATCTTTGGTGGAAATTCGGAAATCGAAGTTCGTATCCTGCCATCCCGCTGACGCTAATATTATTTAATACGAGGGACGGTACGATACGAACTTCGATTTTCGAATTTCGTAGTAGGCCCTTAGTACTGGTCCTCATAGTAGTATAGGTAGTGCTACAATAGTTAAAGTGAATGATTACACACACAGCTACAACATGTCGTGTAATGACAGCAGGATTTAGACATTTACTCATATTCATTTCATTCATTCTCGTTTTGTGCAATCAGTTCTTTTTGTAGCTTTGTCATTCACTTCCAACTCTCGTGGCATTATCTTTATGTCTCTGTGCAGGACACCAGCGCCACCTATCGTCCGGAACTTTGCTGGCTCTGAGGCTCGACGTTTTTAAATTTAATCGCGACTTGTGACAAAAATCAAACCTGTCACGTATTAATTTATTATACAAAATTACTGTGATACCGTGGTTTGGGTGAACAAAAGATTGTGAATTCATTTTTGTTCATTAAATTGAATGAGGTAAGTAAAATTTATTCAAAATGTGTTTTATTTTGGTTATGTCAGGGCTTGTTTACTTCATGTTTAGTTGTACTTTTACTGTAAAACAAAAGGATAAATCTACTCTAATGGTTTCTTCGATAGTGAACATATATAATTTTATTGTTCTTCTATCGCTAGTAATAAATTATATTAAATGATATTGTTACGGATAACTCACGTCTAAAACCGAGTTTAGCTCGACATGTTTCGGGCTATTTCGTAGCCCTTCTTCTCAGGAGCATGCAAAGAGAGAGCACGCGAGGAGAAGGGCTACGAAATAACCCGAAACATGTCGAGCTAAACTCGGTTTTAGACGTGAGTTATCTGTTACAATATCATTTAATATGAGTGAGTCTCACGTTAGTTTCATGTTCAAAAAAGTAATAAATTAAATATCGATTTCAGATAAAAATGAGTATCATTTTGAATACCGGTTTTGTGAGTGCACTCAATACCAAATTTCAACCACAAACCGTTCCAAAAGGAAAATTGTTGGTATCTGCTGGACATGTCCGGGATGTAGAGTAATTAAGAATTAAACACAATCATTCAAGCTCGCACTATAAGACAAACATCTATTACTAAAATTAGGTAGTTATCTAAACAAATTTCTTTGTTAAGAGCGTGCAAACGAAAAATTGCCCATTCAGCGATTTTGAGGTTTTTCAAATGCCTTATTAATGTCTAAATGCTTACGTTTTTTAAGGAAAAACTAATGTAACATATAGATAAACTCTTACTCTGATGTATAGCGGTAATTTCCATTTATTTCCGTCAGCGATTTTTTTTTGCCAAATCATTTTGTTAGTGAGGTTTTACAAAAATACGCGTCAGAGCTGTCTTTCATGTGAAATATTTCCATTATAACCCACCACAAACAGTGTAACTTTAGTATTTTATAATAGGAAATATAGTCTTTTAAGACATAGGGTCATCATATGTATCAAAATATTAGTTATTATTATTCAAATACCATTCTTCAAAAAGTCTAAATCGGTCTACTTCATCATTTTTTATCTCATTTGTTGTGATGTATTTGCCAATAAAACAATTTTATTATAAATCTACAGGAAATGTTTAGTCTGTAATATTTTTTTCAGCGCTTAATAATAGCTCATTTAAGTTTGACAATTTTCTAAACTTGGGTCCTAAATCGATTATATAACCGCGCGCGTTATTAGTTACGACTCAGAAAGCGCCGGGCTCTCCCAAGGAACGGACGTATCGCTCTGCGCTCTCCGCAAGGTTATCAACCTTTACTGCAAACACCCGATAGTTATAGCGTGTCCGCAATTGCTTGATACTTGATAAGTAATTTTACATGTTAAAATTAAATGTTTTAAATTTTCGCAATTTTCACTCAAACTAATACGGGTAGATGCATTTTACATTTCACAAGCATTTATTTAACTTGCCATATTAGTATGTATGTTAGTATGTAGTGTGTAAGTATTAACTAAATTTGACCCACTTCCCGATTTTTGATTGAGATGAAACTTTGCGTGCATGTGTGAATAAAATGACAATGTAATATTATTATTATGACATGAAGCTGATCTGATGATGGAGCTGGAAGGTAACCACAAGAACTCTGTAATAAAACGACATAACCCCATCGAGTTTGGGCTCATTAGATTTGTCTTGACGAGTCCTAGGTGGTAACCAGGGACAAAGGGTACAGTCAGCAAAAAATACTGTATTAAAAATATAAAATGTAACTTAAAGTTATTAAAGCTTTTATTTAACTTGCCCTGTTAGTATGTTTGTTAGTATGATAGTGAGTATGATATAAAAGTAAATAAAATCTTGTTGTACAAGTAAAAGTCTTATATTCTTAGATATGGGCAATAAACGAAAATCATTTGGGATGAAAAAACACAGTACTGTTAACACAGTATGAGCTGCTTAGAAAAGGTTATTCATCATTATTAATTACCATTACTGTAAATCCAAGATAGAAATCTAGTTCCATAAATATATTTTTTTGTTAAATTCACTCCAAATCGGAATTAAAGTTACTGTAAAATTACTGTTTTTGGTTTTAAGATAACATTTTTTTATCAGGTACTATACTACCATTAAAAGGTTATTTATCAATACTAATTCCCATTACTGTACATTCAGGATCAATAATAAATACGTTTTTGTGTTAAATTTAATCCAATTCGGATTTATGATAACATTACTTTCTTGATTTTAAGATTGCATTTATTTTCAGACGGAAAATAGAACAGGCTGAAATGTCGAATATACCTAATCATGAGATTTCTATAAGTCCCAATATGTAAAATGTATGACGCATTTTCAACTTTAAAAAAATTAGATTTTGCCACAATTTTATTCAGTAATAATACTTTTGTCTAATTTGCACAGTATTTTATTAGGTACGTACCAAGTGAAATCATATAAAATGAAGATTAATGTTTATTAAACATTCCAGGATACTACTCAGTTTTGATAGACTGTCTCCGAACATGTACGATAGCTAATGAAATTCCTGTTACTAAAATGTCATTGGACTCCGTAGTCCATTAAATTAGACGCCTTACGCATTGTTAATAATCTACTCCCAGAGAAGTCGACTCCATCTGATCTAAGGACTCCATCTTAAAACCCTCGCTTCGCTCGGGAGTTAACGCACGACACCCTCGCTGCGCTCGGGAGTTAAATCTGGAGTCCTTCGTTACGCTCAGGATTCAATACCGTACCCGTGACATAATAAAGTGCTTTATCCCCGTAGTGTACAATCTACTAATAGTATTTTATGCAATTGTTACATAAAGAGGGGTCTTGAAACCATAGTGTGGGTTAACGATACCAGCGAAGTGAATATCGTTATAGCATCACACGAGTGTTTTAAGGCCTAATTATGTAAAATTTCATACAATATTTTATATACACGTACACATTATCGCCGAAATATATATATATATATATATATATATATATATCGGGGATTTCGGAATTGCTCGTTTAAAGATATTAGATGAAAATAATTATGAGCAATGATGATGAAATATTCATTTATTTACTAATTATTACGTGCCCTCACACAGTATACCATCATATGCGTAAGAAACATTGAAACTAAATATTTTGCGCGCACTGAAAAATTAAATTTTTATTGCCAGCTTTTTTTACTGACTGTAATTTTTATACGTTGTTGCCATCTAGGGCCAAAGTACTTGTCAAGACGAATCAAACGAGCCCAAAGTCGATGTGGTTATATAGATTTATTACAGAGTTCCTACGGCCACCTTCCAGCTCCATCATCAGATCAGGCTTCATAAATCATAATAATATACTGCATTGTCATTTGATTTACACACGTATGTAAAATTTTAACTTAATCTGAAAACGCATATTTAGTCAAGTTTAGCTTCCAAAATTTTATCCATACCTACTAATAACTAACGTACTAACAGGGCAAGATAAGTAAAAAGCTTGTAAGTAATAAAATAAATTATTATGTTAAGGAATAAAAATATTTATATCGCAACAATTTTTTTTCTTAATTTTACTACGACGAAAAATGTACAACGATCAAGATGTGTTTAATGTTTCGGCAACGCTCGCATCGTACGCACACAGCAAACCTTTGTAGTGTGCGGGCGAAACACGGGCCGCGGGAAGGAGATCGCGCCAGTGACGAGTTGGGACAAAATGTTTGCGCGCTCTTAATGACAGATCTATATGAGTATGACAGATGACAGAGCCAACATTATTTCTACTTTTGGGCACTATGAGCGCTGCGATAGATTTCATTACCCCCACCTAGTACTTCGCACCCAGCCAATACCAGGCATTCAGTTTTTGTGTATCGATCTATTTAACAGTACTTTGATGACGTCTAGCAAATGACAATGATGACTAACACAAGTATAACAAGCGTTTATGGATAAGGAGGTATGTGTTTATGATAACTTTCAATTTTTGCTTTCGTTTTTTTTTCTTATTCTATATCCGCATCACAACTTTAAACGATTAAGTCGACAAATATAAAAAAAAAAAACAACCAAATAACTTCCACGAATCCATTTCGATTTATACCAGCCAGTTACAGCAGTTGCAAAGTTTAGTGAACTTATTCTGTGGTTACTCTATTCTTAGGTTTCCCCTTTTTACAAGGTTGAATTTAATCAATCAGTGAATGAGCAATGTTAGTTTTGTATATGCTAAGCACGTGTTTCGTCTCTTCAATTAATTTCAAACATATCATGAAAGAAAGGAAAAAGCCGAACCTGTTTAAAAATAATAAGTTATTATTAATAAATAACACACGCTTCACACATACAAATTTCAGGTAACAAAAATAACATTTTACTAACCTTGTGAACAAGGAATAGTGCACACTAACTGCATTCCAAATGCAACGTAACTTTTTTATATGTAAGGGGAAAATTAGCATGCGGGTCACCTGATGGGAAGCCGCCGCCCATAGACACGATTGCTTGCTTGCATGCTTTAACGACCCTTTTGAGGCCTTAAAACATAATAATGGAATTTGTTTGGACAGCTAATCACATTATTTGTTTTCCTGAAGCTGAGTCTCCAATTAGACTGTTTCCACCTGAGATGTGCAAGGATGTGTTGTGAGAAATGTGTTTTTCATGAACCACTAGAAATGCTTCATTCACCCATCCCCACACAGCACATCTCCGGCTAAAACAGCTGAGTGGAGCGAGGCTAGGTAAATGAAGCGTTTCTATTGGTTCATGAAAAACATATTCCTCGCAACACATCCTCGCACATCTCTGGTGGAAACGGAGCCTTAGCGAGCCGGCTCGCGCAGCAGGCATTTCCGGTGCAACTTTGAGCCATGTATCAAACAATATTATGCCTCATGTGCTTGCTTCGCGCGCGGCAGCTCGCTCAGAGACCAGGCTTGATAATAATCAATACCCAGTCAGAATTCCTCAAACAAAAATAACATTACAGGCCAGGTCAACAAGCCAAGTAAACTTTTGTTGCGCAGCAAATTAGTTTATACCCATTTAGATTTCAGAACTGGACTGCCATTAATATTGCATTTCGTCCATGTACTTTCTCACAAACATATCAACACTCTATCATACTTAAGATAAAGATGATTCTGAAGCAATAAATGTGGCCAGTTACAAGGTAGAGAAAGTTCATGGACTATTTATCTTTAAAACAATGTGTGTACGTCAATGACAAAATATTTGACAGTTACTTAAAATAAAATGTATACACTCTCAAGATCTTTAGTCTGCGACACATTGTGCAATGAAAATGTTTGAATTGTCATACAAGATGACAGATATTAACGCTTAAGTGTATGGAGTGTAGAGGCAAGGAGAACCATCTCTGTATATTCAAAAATATGCGGCGCTACAGTAGCGAGTGGTGAAGGAAACGCCAAAAATGATCTACAGGTTTTTGATCTAAAGTTACATCATTCTGTAAGATTAACATGGATACATCTCCGCTGTATACTTAAAACAACACAAAATATTCAATGACAAAACCTTACTAATATTATAAACTAGTTTTTACCCGCGGCTTCGCTCGCGTGAACCATAAACATTTCAAAGAAGCAAGCATGCAAGCAAGCAAGCATGCATGCAAGAAAGCATGCAAGCAAGCATCTAAGCAAGCTAAGCAAGCTAGGCAAACGAGCATGTAATTTTGCAAAAAATAGTCCAAGTAAGCATTCATTCAAGTATGCTAGCAAGCATACAGACACAGACAAGCATGCATGCCAGAATCCAAGCCAGAATGCAAGCAAGAATGCAAACAACAGATCAAGCAAGCATACTACCAACTGTGCAAGAAATAATGCAAGCAGGCATGCATTCAAGGCTGCATTTAAGCATGCAGGCAAGCAAGCATGCAAACAACAGATCAAACAAGCATACTCCCAATTCCTAAATGTGCAAGCCAGAATGCAAGCAAGCAGAGTTAGTACTCCAGTAGTGGTAGTAAAAATCAGTTATTTAGTTTAAATATTTACTCGTAATATTGGTATCCATCTTGGTATCGTAAAGTGGAATGACAGTGAATAAAAATGTACCTACTAAGCAGATATAAATGTAAACAGACTTCAATTTCGAGACCTTTAAGATCAAAGTAAACACTTTTTAATTTAAATCCCTTTTTAACACATTATTTAAAGAACGTTTGTGCAATGTGCATTTATACTTGTAGACCAGTCGGTCAACGGTTAGAATACAAAATGAACTTTTTGTCATCCCTCGGGATAAAAAAATCCTATTATTTATTCTGGACTTGTAATGTTGTTGACTGTACATAGATATCGGCGATTCATTTTTACTTATATAGATAGATATTGCGAAAGTTATTCTATCTATATATCTGTTGCCTCTTCACGCTTAAACCTATCTAAATGAAATTTGATGAATGATGAATATGGTCTCAACCCTAGGAAGGACATAGAATAGTTTATTTTCTGGAAAACTGCAGTTCTTACAAAGTCGTGGGCAAAAGCTAGTACAAAATATAAAACTGCTACATTCATTTCATTTGCTCTACTACGCTAGCACCACGCCAGAGGAATTTGGAACTATTACCACCTAGAGCTAAATATTTTTGCAACTGGTCCCCCGTATGAGATGATTCTCCTTGTCATTATACTCCGTAGGTACTTAACTGGCAAATGCAATATGTAAACATGTTGCTCAAATATAACTTACATAATATTGTAAAATAAATTCTATAATTTTTTATAGACTTTATTTGTTTTATTTAATATATTTGAGCACCTTGTTGACAAAAACAAATTAAAACATTTCACAAAAATCGGAACCAAGTCAGGCATTTTATAATTGACAGCAGTAATGTCGATCAATTAAATGGAATACAATGTATTTTAAATTTAAAACAGCTCCTTTCTTAAGGGTAATCAATTGTTTTTTACTTGTTTGGTATAAAAAACTTGGCCTCATTTCGGTTTAACTATGATAAATGAAAAACAGAAATTAGACATACGATGATTGTACCAAATGATAGACAACCCTCATTAAGTCATCAGGCACCTACCACAGTAAAGGAAATATTTTCACTTCAGCAATGAGTTTCTCCATAAATCTGCAAGTAGAAAGTTAATGTCCACTGTAGTACAGGTTGATTCAAAAGAGTTGGCACATATGACGAATTGAAGGAAAGTATTGTCACTTGTTTCATTTGGAATTCCGTCAGGACCTGAGCTTTCATCTGATTTTAAACTATTTATTTTTTCCATGATTTCCAAATCTGAAAACCTATCCATAACGGTCAAATTAATTGTAAACATTTGGCTATAGTCTTGGTCCTCGCTGTGTAGCGAATAAAGATCTTTGTAAAATAAGTGGCAGTGTCTATTATTTTCGATCTTGAGAATTGCGTGACATTATTATGAAATTATTGTAAAATGATTATTGTATCAATTAGTGTTGTTGTTATCATCGACATCTATGTACCTTACGGCACTAGACTGGCTGGCGCATCAATCATCAATATTACTTTGACACAACCCCTGTCACGGACGACAACAAACCATAGTGAAACCGTCGGGTGACAAGCAAAAGCCACCAATTACCACCTAAAGTCAAGAGGAATAATCAAACTTATGCATAGCATCGTAAGGTTAATATTCCACCAATCTTTTTTCCGCAGTTAGAGTTAGTGACTTTTGCTTGTCACCCGACGAGGTTCACAAAACTGCGCTGTGAACCAATTTTGTGCGCCGTTTTGATGTAGGAAACATATTGCAGTCCATTGACTTCTATGTACAGACATAGAAATCGATGGTTGTTATCAGGGAAGTAAAATGAGGCTTTATTATTATTACTGTCACTTGTTACTGCGTGAAGTGTGTGAATATCCATTCTTATAGGTATACAGGGGCCTTCTAATATTTTGTAACATGTACATATACTTCTTAGGACCTATACGAGCTGGCGCGGCCGCACGCGTGCGGGTACAGGTAAAATTCTGTTAGCGCCGATCATACTATTTTCTCAATAGACGTCCACCCGCTCCGTGCATACCGCGTCAGTTAGCGTAAGCATAGCGTGGGAGTAACACGAGTATTACTTATAATTTATTAAATCAACCTGTATTTAATCATTTTGTGATGCACAAATACACACATACACATCATTCCCTCATTCAGCTCATTAACTCCAGGTTTTATGATCTGAACATTCTTAAGAAAAACTTGAGTTTTTAAAATGGTCTTATAGTAAAAATGTACAATGCCATATCTAACCAGACGCATTGGCATGCTTTATCATGAACATTATTTCTTGTATGAGTATTTTTTCCTGGTTGTTAAGAAATGTTGTTTTGCCTTGTAATACCAAGTTTGAATTCCATGGATCAAAAAATCTAAGTTTAGCTATGGACATAGTCTTGCCGTTATAATAGATTAGGTTATAATTACCTAGTCATCATTGTTTGCATCATCTGGAGCAGGTGTGTGCCATGTGAGCCTTTCTTCATAGAACTGGATAACAACCTGCGGGCACCTCACATTTGCCTGTTTCGCCGGGACCAAGTCTGCCTCATCAGTGCCCTGCCATTTCATCAGGAACATCAGTTCTCCACTGCTGTCTGTAGCACCTGGAAAAAAGAGTAGTTATCTTATTAATATAAATATTTTAAATGCAAAAGTTTACATTAAACATGGCATGCATTGAGACATAGATACTTGATATCCCGGTAATGTGATCCCGTGGGATAATGTTTTTTTTTAGCAAGAATAGAGGGCACTGTCCAAGAACGGTTACTCACGGTACCTCGGCTCTCAAGATGACGTGTTAACTTCGTTTGCAATCAATAGATGACGTTGTGCAAGCGAACGTTGTCCTTTCAAATTGTTGCCGTAACCTTTTTTTAAACCAAACTCTAAGACCTTTATTTATTGCGTTGCCATGGTAACACAATCGTGTAAGTAAACTGTTGTCATTGTATCTTTCAAAAATTGCACTGGCAATATACTTGAGACATTAAGCTATTTCTAATGCGGGCGAAGCTGCGGGTTAAAGCTAGTTTATGATATTATTAAACCAATTTGATATATGAATGGTTTGATACAGGTTATCTTTTTGGGTTAGAATTAAAAGAAAAATTATAGCTTAAGCTCTAGTGAAACATGATTTACTAACAAATTAATTAATGGTTAGAATATCATTTCACCATTTTTAAACTTTTTATTTAAATGTTATGTATTTTTTTTTCTTCTTTGCATGTTCGATGACACAGAAGTTAGTTGTGGTTACCTATAATTAAATAAACATCTACCTGGAATGTCTTCTACTCGATATTTATTTTTTGTATGATGTATGATGTATTATCTGTTGGTGTTCCTTAATAAATAGATAAAATAATTTTATTTAATTATTACCGAAACCGAAAACCTCTAAATACCAAATTTCATTGAAATCGTTGGAGCCATTTCCGAGATTCAAATTTTATACAAGGTGTTAATTGAATAACTGAAAGCCAGAAAGCAGTTTGCTCAGAATCGAGAGTAGATTTGATTACACTATTTAAATCAGGTTGTGTTTGTGTTTTTAAATACCTTTTTTATTGTGCCGTCTAAAAGTTACGACTGCAAAAGGCGCCCATTAAATATTTTATAGAGGTTGCATACTATTTCGATCATTTTTACTGACCATTTGCTGTCAATGAGTGCTATCGATTTTTGTCTCACTAGATGGCGCACTGTTGCGTGAGGTTTTTATTTTAAGTATTGCTTTTAAAGTCTGTTTTAATGGGTGTGAAAACAAAGTTTAGAAAGATTAAAGTCATATACACCTTAAAACCGTACCATAAAAATATCGAGCATGCCACAGTGTTGCATATTCCCCGTTTTATTCGGAAAAAAGGGAGGACAAAGGTTTCCGAAAGAAAAAACTGTCTCAAAACACAGACATTCATTGCCCTGGAACGCATATTTGCCATAGTTAATTTCAGATATTGCTATATATTCACAAAATTATTCTAATTATAAATAAACCCGCGTAGCTCACCCAAAAACTATGAGATTTGACATTTCGGAGACCTCACGCTACACTAGCGCCTCTAGTGGCGAATTCATACGCGATAGCCCTCATTGAGCGATTTTCTTCAAAAAACAACATAACGCAACTGAAAAATACATGTTATGAGTGTAGGGTTAGAAATGAAGTAGGTAGAATTACCGACTTAGAATTACTGTATGTATATATGTAACTACTTAAAATAAAAAAATATTTTTGGGGTGTCTGAGGTTTTCAGTTATTTAATTAAAACCTTGTATATATATATATATAGACAAGAATTGCCAGTTTAGAGGTATTATTAATAAATAGATAGATAGATGTTTCATCCCACATTTTTTAACTCGGTACCTAAGCACATTATTTATGATATTAAAAAGAGGATGTCGTCCTACCTTGTTTCTTGTTGGACTGAATTTTAGGTATACAAGATTTGCTTTACTTACAGTGCTTGTCGAACTCCAGTAAAATTTTGACACAAAATTGTTGCATGTGACAGTTAGTTACAAGGAAAGTGGTGCCCTTATTTAATTCTATTCACTTTGTCACACAAAAACTCATCACAAAGGCAAAAAAATCCTGCTTCAAAATAATTTATAGATGGAGATGAATATTTTTTGACATGCCATCATTTATACAATTAGGTTAAAGCAGCCTCTACCTATACGTCCCACTGCTGGGCACAGGCCACCTCTCAGAATGAGAGGGCTTGGGCCGCAGTTCCCACGCGGGCCCAGTGCGAATTGGGAACTTCACACACACACCATTGAATTGCTTCGCAGGGCGGTGCAGGTTTCCTCACGATGTTTTCCTTCACCGTAAAGCTTGTGGTAAATTTCAAATGTAATTCCGCACATTAATTTTGAAAAACTCGCACCAGGGTTTGATCCCACAATCCTCTGCTTGAGAGGCCATAGGTCATACCACTCAGCCACCATGGCTTCCATGTACATTTAGTTTAATTAAAGAATAATTCACACAGCACAAGAAAAAAACTCACCAATAATCTTCTCAGGTTCTAAGCCACGGTCAAACCCTGAAGCTTTTTTGTCATCACTTTTAGATTTCTTCGCGCCTTTGAGGTCTGGGGTTGCCGCAGAAGATTTGCGCTTCTTTACATCTTTGTCAATTTTGGTGGTTTTACCCTCTGAAACAATATTTTTCCATGAATCAAATATGAAATTATCAGTTGTAGGTATTAAAGTTGTCTTTCACTTTAATTACATAGGGTAAATTGTCAACTACCAGTTGATTGTGTGGAATGAAATATAAAGCATTTATGTTTTTTTGATTTTTTTTTAATTACTAGCCTCTTTACACTAAAAATGAATTCTAGTCACCTATAAACAGAGTAAATTTAGAGTTTAAGGTGTCAATTACTGGCCACTGTTCAGGCCAACTTTATCCTAAAAATAAATTCTGGTCACCTATAAATAGAATACTGAAATAGTTATTGAAAAGTAGCCAGAAACAGAATTCAAAATGAAAGTATTTTTTCTAAAACTTATCTTCATGTTTATGTTGCTACTACTTAGGTAACATGAAATAAATAAACAACCTGCCTGCATTTCCTCCCATAATCAAGCATTAATTCAATAAAATAATCAATACAATTAATATTTGTCTAAATAAATTTGTATATTATTTAAAACACACTTCTAGTGCAAGACAGCAGATTACTCATAATTTTTCAATATCAGATGAATTTGAAAGTGTTGGAACAATTCCAATAATACTATAATGCAAAAGTTTGTAAGTCTGTTTGTTACCTCTTCATGTCTAAACTGATGAATTAATTGAGATGAAATTGATTATGCAGATAGTTTGAGTCCTGGGGAAGGACATAGGATAGTTTTCATCTCGGAAAATGGCATGGTTCTCGCGGGATAGCGATAAACGAATTCTATGTGGGCAGTCGCAGGCAACAGCTGGTTAAACCATATTTACATCCTCTGTCTTGCATGAATTATTTTAATTTAAACAAACTGTTGTATACCTTAGTGGCAGCTGGTCATGACATGACAAATAATTAAGATGCCAGATCATAGTATTAGTAATAAACACATGCAGAAATCTCATTGGTGCACATCTAAACTGACCAAAAAGAGTATTGAAATGGATAAGAGGAACTAAAATGATTTATACTACATTCAATGTGATTCAATATGGGGGAGGCCTATTTCCAACTGTGGATGTAATGATGATTCAATAGCCTTAGTGTACAATATCATATTTTTTAAAGATCTTTTATTTTTGTCTGCAATCTCAGTTAAACTTTAGTTAGTGGCTGCAATATCAGTTAAACTTTACTTCGGTGTCTTACCAGCATCTTAAATTACCCCTAAACCCTGATGTTCAATTAAGGTCATAAATATATAATTGCATAGAATCATTAAACACATAAAATTTAGTTAATACACACTAGTATAATTTTAACAGCATATTCACGTGGTGGTAAGAAGCAAAAAAATTTTATATGAACCCAGGTCAAAATATGCGTTTTTTTATGGGCAGGGGCACAGTCGACATTATGAGAAGCATACCCAAACAAAATTAATTTTAGAAACGCATAATTCAACCTAGATATAGCGTTTTTGCTACGGCCTCAGGAATAAGCTGTTAAAATTATTTGGTTTCCTCATGATACACCCAACCCAATATAATATGTCAAATTTCATGTTTTAGTATATTAGCAGATAATATATGTAAATGTATGGTATAGCATTAGTATACACACATTTGTCTCATTGTATACACATATCTCTAAGGAATATCTTATTCATGACCTTTAATGCATCAGTATGCCCAATAGACTACACATGCTATATAATTTTGTGATTTGTGTTAATTGCATTCCATAATTAATTTCAAACATATCATACCAAGTTGTCCCACCGGAGGTCCAGCTGTAAAATGAGTTTTAAAATCATTGAAGACATGTATGTGAGTGAATGGAATGAGACTAAAAGTAAGTTAAGTACTTATTTGACATGCATTAGATTATAAGTTAAAGACATAAAAAAATACTGATTTATGTACAGGTCTCCACATTATTCATTTACTGTTGTTAAAAATGTGGTTTGAATCTTTTATATGCATAGATCAGTGCAAATTTCAATGCTATCTTTTTATTTTGAGATACAAAACTAGATTGCAGATTTTATTAGAACCCTTGTATGAAAGGTTAAGTATTTTCAACCCTAGCCTCATCAAAGAGAAATTAATAATAATGTCCAGACCACAATCAGTAATGTTATTCTAATTATAAGACAATTAATTTTTTTTTTGGATGAGCTGGAGCAAAATTAAATTAATCAAGATAGAAAAATGTTACATGAAGCCAACATAAATATCAATAACATACCTGCTTCTTTCTTTTTCCTGGCCTCTTCAAAAGCTTGAATAAGGTCCGGACAGTCAAGATTTTCCTCGGGTTCCCATGTGTTATCAGCATCGCTGTAGCCTTTCCACTTCAAGAAATATTCAACCTGCAAATTATTTTGGATTAGAAACAATGAAATAACTAAACAACAATGCAAAGTAATTGGTTTAAAAAATATACTTACCTTTCCATTTCGAACTCTTCTATCCAGAACCTTTTCCACCGAGAATTCTTCTTCAGGTTCAGCTTCACTACCTTCCTTCTTCTTCTCGGACATCTTAAACTGAAATTGCAATATTTAAATTGCAGTTTAGTCTGCTAGGCATGAGGAGTCCCTAGGTACCTACGTCAAGCATAACCTTCACAACAATGCCAGTCAACATAATCAAAATATCAACAAATAAAAAGTTAAAAAAAACTGCATAACTCGAAACCAGTGTTAAGAGTTGTAATTCACTAAGGTTCATATAAGCTAAACATGAATATTATTTAGACCGAAGAGGAAACAAACAATCCGATCCTATATCCCGCCATTTTGAATAGGAACCAAGCGGATTTAACAATTTCGCCCAACATTGCCAAGAGGCTAATAAAGCAGTACATTATTCTATTTCATTAATAAATCGCAAAAGCATGATTGTTACGTTTAATCAATTTAATTCTTACTTCAATCAAAATCCACCACTATGAAAAAAAACCGGCGTCGCTTGTCGGCGTTACGTGCGTGCGTCTCGATCGCGTTTTATGATGATTTATGACAGTCACAGCAGTGTTGCCAACTCCTAGAAACTCTAGTAGCTAAACTCAAAATGAGAAGTCGCTTAAATTAACGACAATTTAAAAAAAACTTGTAAAAAAAAAACAAATCTCGCAAGTCAGTTCTCCTACGGTAAAAACTTTGTGCGATCCATGTAATACCAAGTCGGTTAATTTATTCAGTCCCTACTTAAGGGTCCTTCTGTCTTAAGTTATTTATTAGGTACTTACGTATGTAATTAGCTAACCTAACAACATCTTATGTGGGCCCTGTAGGATTTTATCTGGGAGAGACACAAGAGGCCACTGGCGGTCTGAAAGGTTGGGATACGAGAAGATTTCCGAATATACTGAAAAAAAAGAAAATAGGATGTATGTAGAATGTAGTGGGATATAGTTTGAATTTGATGCTCTAGCGCGTTTGTCGCTTTCCAAATAGATCTCTTGGCACTGTATAATTCTGTGTCGAGTTGACAATAAATGTATTGTATTGTAAATCTCATTACTTTACATAAAAACACATGAAAATAACAGATCTCAAGATAATAATCCAATCCAGGATAATGTATTCATTTTGGTCCTAGAACTGTCGCTACTACTAACTAGAGGTAAGTCGCTAGGCCATTTTAGTTGTCAACATTTTTTTGGGTCGCTAATAATTAAGCAATAGTTGTCATTTTTAGCGACAAAGTTGCTAAATTGGCAACACCGAGTCACAGCCACAGATAAAAAAACAATGCAACGATTTAAAAAAATAACTGTCACGAAGAGATGTGCTCAATTTTTCTAAAAACCGGTATAACCAAACCAGCCCTTTAGTGATGTACGCTTCAGATTTCTACTGGTGATCAGTTTGTCTATGCTTCATTTTATTATGGCAACTTTATTAGAAGTTGATTCTAGTGATTTGTGGGTAGAGGGCGCTATTAATTTTATTTCAGAAAGTTGAAGTTGAGTTGAACGGGAAAGTTGTAAATAATTTTCATAAAATATCGACGAAGCGCCTGTTAATCAAGCGTAAGATAAATAAAAGGTGACTCAATGATTACGAAGTGAATCCAGAAAGTAATGGAAAACCATAAACGGAGTGCCATATGAAACAAAAAACTATCATTGCGCACGATACCCCAACGCCATTTTGAGGCGAAATTTTCTAAGTAAGTGCCAAGTATTTCGCAATAATACCGAAATTCACCCTCTCCGGGAGGGTGCAACTGATAATTGTCGATAATAGTGAATGTGAAAGGCGTCCACGGGGGCGTAAGTTTGTGATCAAGTGCAGTGACGGGTGACGGAGGTCGGAAATCGGTGGATGCGCCGAGGTGGGTTGCGGCGCCGTTCTTAAGGTTCACATAATTAAATTACGGGTGTTTCGTCGTTAGCATATGCGAGTGCGGGATCGTGTGTGGGCGCCGGCGTGGAGCGAAGCGGCAAATGTTTTTGTTGCGGGCGGGGTTCTTAGTGTAGGGAATCGGCGTGGCTGGCTGCTGTTATCGCTGGCGTTTCCTACTGTTGCAGATAGCGGCAGCGCGGAGGATGGCCCGGGGCGGCGGGAGCTCTCTCATTAACTGACGGAAGCCGCCGGCTCTCAGCTGGCGCGTGCAGTATGTTTTTCTTTCTCTTATTATGCCATCCATACCACACTATACATATCTAATTGTTCAATATAACATCTTTTCTTACATTGCATTCTTATTAGCACCTTGCAATGTCAAACTGGTACAAACAATTATGCTATTATCTTTTGAAAATATTCCCCAAAGGAAACATTTAACTTGGTTTTTTGACATAAGTACCCATATAAAATTAAAACAAAACTTATAACAAACATCAACATAATTTACATCCTAATGTTAAACTGAGGAATAAAATATTCAGATGACAAAGAGGAAAAAAATACTTAAAATATGCTATTAGTGTTACCTTGCAGAGATTAAAAGTGACCACAGTCTAATCCTATTTCCTCCAAATCACATAACAATTTCATCATGTTCAAATTGTATTGAACCTAAAACATAATCCCTATGATTTGTAGGCAAACAATACATTGAAGATGGAATTAAATGTATAATGGCATGATCATCAGTGATCAAAGGCTAATGATCAATTAATAGATAAAAATTGTCATTCAAGGTCAGTCAATGGTGTGTAATTAATTATAGAGCAGTTGTATGCTTTTGTTTGTATCATATTAAAAGAAATTATTCTTGTTAGTAGTAAACAAAATTTAGTAAAATTTGGTGCTAGAAAAAGTTGAGTGTTGAGAAAGATAAAAAGTATCCTATTCCAGGTGCAAATGATATATGCCTGCTACACAAAATTAAAACAGACATGGTGTTTTCTATATTAATGTAATGAAGATAGATAAGTTTTTTGAAAACTAAAATAATTCTTATCCAGAGCTATATTTGGCCACTCACTCAATTCCGCGTCCAGGTCATCTGGCCACAGTTATAGGCTAAATATAATAATATAATAATAATAAAAATAATTCTTAAAAATTCTTTCACCAAATGACAGCTCCCTACTTATCCCTAGTTTTATAGGATGCTTCTTATCTTGCTAAATAAGCTCATGCAGGATGCAGACTAGTTGTCGGCAACAGCTTGCTTTTATTAATAATGAAGCCAGTTTGATAGATGATAATGGGCATTTCTCCACTAATTGGAAAATCGTTTTCCTTGGCTTTTTTTTTGGAAAAATATGTTGAGCAAAATCAAAAAAAAAAAATGTTTCTGTGTTTAAAAACAATCATATTGTTAAACTTGTTTAATATTACACCAAAAATCAAACTATCTATTTAATTACAACTTTTCAAACACCCCAAAAAACAGTTTTGATATGTCTTCAACCTAGAATTTCATAAGTATCAGATAATAGTAGCCATGTGTTACATAGCTAGATTTCTCTATTGAACTTGAAAAGATGAATGGGTCTTTCTCTTAAAAGCTGTGCCCCTAACTTTTTTCTGGGATTTTGAAATTTTTATGTTATATCTACTCAGAATCATGAGTAGGTACTATTGATTTTAATAGGTGAAAAAAAATGTCCCAAAATTTTGTATTCCATTCCCTTTCCCATACTCTTTATGAGAGTAACAGAACTGAAGTACAAAAAATATATGCAAATTTTAGGACACTTTTTTTCACCTATTAAAATCAGTACTTGTGATTCTCTGAGTAACATAAAAATTTCAAAATCCCAGAAAAAAGTTAGGGGTACAACTTTTAAGAGAAAGGCCCGATTACACCATTGATGATAATAAAGTAGTAAATAATATGCATGTCATTTTATTAACATTTTAATTGAACATTGTTCCAAGAGTACAAATACAGTACCCTGTTGCCTGATTATGATTAAAATAAAAATAATTGATAAGATTGACATTTGTGTATACATTTATATAGGTCTACAAAACACTGTAGTTATAGTGAAAAACCATTTTTACTGTTCAATTCATCATAATTAGTGGAGAAATACCCTAATACATCTTTTAATTATAATTTCTAAGCACATAAAAAATAACAGATAGATTTAGAAAAAAAATAATTAAATAACAGATTTAATGTCCAGAATAAATTTATTTGTAAACAGTCCATCATCATATTATATTTCATTCAATTAGAGCAAGCTAAGTGCTAAAAATGATGTGGACACAACACTTTTTTAAATTGACTGTTTCAACCAATAAGGATAAGGATACTCTGAAGTTTACAAAAATCCTTTAAAACTAGCAGCTGAACAATTACTCAACAATAAATTTTATTAAAAGGATAATTATACACATTAAAAAATGCATGACATTATTATTGGATTCAATATTGTTACTGCTGTCTCAGCAAGTCGTAACTTACTAAAAACAAACCAATAAATATTAAATAATTTATTATATTAGATAGCAATACATGTCAACTTACAAAATTAAAATTAAATAAACTAAATGAAATTAATTAATAAAATAACCAATAAATTATATGGTGAACTGGTAAAAGTCAGCAAAATGTGTGTTACTATTTATATCCAATTAGATTTTACACAACATACAGTATTTCAATATTTTGTATTTTAGAAGTATTTTGGACAACTGCAGTTTGAATTTAATTACTTCATCTCCTCTATGTTTTGTACAAAAAATGGCAACCACATGATAGGTACCTCCTACTTTCTTCAATGAGAAGTTAATGACTAGTTTTTAGGGTTCCGTAGTCAACTAGGAACCCTTATAGTTTCGCCATGTCTATCCGTCTTGTCTGTCTGTTTGACATGAATATACATATCAGTCACGCCGACAAAGTGGTACGATAAAAAAAAAGTAAAAAAAAAAATTGTAGTGGGGTGATCTTTTTTTTCTCGTCTAACCCTATATTGTGGGGTATCATTGGATAGGTCTTTTAAAACCATTGGGGGGTTGCTAAAGACCTATATAACCTAAACTTGGAAGATTCAGTACACAATACGAAATCCTAGGAAAACATTATTTGATTTTTTCGTAATTGCTACGGAACCCTATTCAGGACGTGTACGACACGCTCTTGGCCGGTTTTTTTTATTATAAAACTATTTAAGTAGCAGTAGAATTTTTTCAATCTTGCTACTAATAATTATATTTCTTTGTAATTAAAACTATTACTACTCAAAGTTGGTATTGAACGTGAAATATTCAGTTGTTACTTTAAAAGTATAGTGTATAGCCACATAGTTTTGTGTTTTCCAAAAAGCTAAGTCACATTTAACATAGATACAGATGGGGAATGAGCTAGACAACGCCACCACAAAGCAAAATGGAACATACTGTGCAGGTAAAATAGAAAGACATTTAGTTCATCAAAAATTATTAAATTTAAAATGCAGAATAATCATGTCATCAATGTATCTCCACAGTCTACATTACTTCAAATTGGGTCATTAGATGTTTATTTTCAATAGAAAGTGGTGTGATCTTGTCATTTTATCCTTGTTGTTGTTTCTCCTGGTGGTAATTATCATTACTCATTATTTAGTAAAAATTAATGTTTTTTTTTTAACAATCTTAATTAACAATATCAGGTACCTAATGTTTTATTGTAGTATATATTTAATTTACAGTATTGTTGGACTTTTATATTCAGAGAGCTGGTACATTTTATAGAAGGTGTACAAACTACTTTGCTCATGTAATTTTTGTGGTACAGTCGCCATCAGATATTTCGGAGCGTCCAAGGTGATCAAAAATATTGAAACATGAACTATAATACCTTAATAATAGAGTGTATGTGCTGATATTATTGACCACCTTGGTTGCTCCGAAATATCTGATGGTGACTGTACAGGGGCTTGGTTTGCAGGCTTTACCTATTTCTGGATCTACTTGGGTAGGGTTTAAGATTTTGATAATTAAAAATAATTCGAAGACACGACTCCAGTAAAAAAACGCTTTATTTTAGACCTGAAAAACAGATTGATTTTCGATTAACTGCAAAATTAGATTTTTCTTGCTTTATAACAAATAAATAGTTAGTTGATTGAGTGTGCGAACAAGTGACCATCATAAGTTGCTATTTCCATTCAAACTCTATAGGAGAATTGTGTTTTGACAGCTCATAAAAAGTATGTCAATTGATTGGTGTCAACATCTCTACTAGACTACTAAATATTATGGCTTGTTCATTATTCACTCTAATATAAAGGCGTTAAAAATTTAACTTGCTTGAATATTCCATGCTAAAAAAAACATTGTATATTTTTAAATATTTAAAGATTGGTTAAGGTTCACTTCTCATCAGCTAGCTCTGGGTTTTGGTGTTTAGATATCATAAAGTAGTTACTGTTTAATATTTTGTACTGCCTCAAATACCTTCTAAAAAAAGTAAACCTTCCCTAAACCTACCTACCTAAACCTTCTAAAGTAACTTTATTAGTTTTATGTTATTAATAGTAAGTAGTTATATATATTTGTAAATTAAGTATATACTTTAAATATATAAGGTGCTTGCTACTCTATCGTATTGGGTAACTGTAATGATAGATGTAATGTTACTTATTAGAAATAAATAAATAAATAATTAAAATGTCTACCAGCTCTCCAACTATTATAACACACTGTCACCGCATCAACTCTCAGATTATTAAATCAGCCCCCTATCCTACCAAAGTTACAAGTGCTGCAATTCATATAAATATTATAATTATTGCGGAAGTAACTCTATCGGCACCTCTTTGCGTTTTCTTATAAAGGACCTCATACTATAATATTTAAAAAACTAAAACAAAGACAAGACTAAAAAAAAGTAAACAAAGACAAGCATGGGTCCTTGCTTTTGTTTATTTGTTTTAGTTTAGTTTTTGGTCCTTAATGCGACTTAACCTGCAAAAAAAAACCTTTTTACACTTAAACTGCCGAACCTATTAGATGAAATTTGGTATGGAAATAATTTGAGAAAGGTTTTTCAAAGGAAAATGAACATAATACTTTTTACCCTACTGCCCGAAGGAGGGTTATGTTTTTTATCATGAGGATATTTTAAAATCACAGTCTCACCTTAAACTAACATGCCCTGGTTTTGTAAATTTAACTATTGTATATAACTAATATAACATTATTTCAGATTAAGATGCCACGTCCTGGCAGCCTCAAGGATCCAGACATTGCCGAGCTTTTCAGCAGACATGATCCCGAGAAGATCTTTGAAGATCTCCGAGAGATTGGCCATGGGTCTTTTGGAGCAGTGTATTATGCTCGCTGTAATCTCACCAAAGAGATTGTTGCCATCAAGAAGATGTCCTATTTGGGGAAACAGAGTGAAGAAAAATGGCAGGACATCTTGAAAGAAATAAAGTTAGTAGTCTTTAATTTTATTTTTAATAATCTAATCTTGCTTTTAGCTGAACTAAAGGCACAATTATTTGAATTAAAACTACCATGAGACTGAAAATGTTGGATTGGTTCGAAACATTTGGTCATACCTTGACTGTTACTATAATATGTAAGAGACCTGTCTATTTTGATAACTAAACAAGAACTACATTGTTATGGTCAACCACCACATAACAGTAGTATTTTAGTGAGTGAGTTGTAATTTAAATTTTTAATTAAAATGTCCCAAGTGTGCCAGTTAGTATGAATATACTAAGCAAGTAAAATTAAATGTACCTGTAGCATTTATTTTGCACATTTATTTATTTACTAATGGTACAATTTAAATAAAAACTATCCTAAAAATAACTACATAAATGAAAAAAATATATACACATTTACTATTTATTTACTTATTTTCCTGTAAGTATTTTCAAACACTGAATGTTTTCCTTTAATTACAAATATTAGGTAACAAAAGGCCTTTTATTGTATTTTAATATTTACACAGGTTTTTAAAACAATTGGAGCATCCCAACACCATAGAATACAAGGGATGCTACAAAAGAGAACACACAGCATGGCTCGTCATGGAGTACTGCGTCGGTTCTGCCTCTGATATTATTGAAGTAAGTATGCAAAACAAAACATGGCAATTCCTTTCACACTAAATAATCCCACACATACACTCATTCATAGATAACACCCAAATATTACTGCGAAATATTCATTTCGTTAAACTTTTTTCGATATGACTCATTCATGAACTCCTCACAATTTTGCTGAATGCATCCATTCATAAGTCATACTATGACAGATGTTTTAGGTGATACACAATTTTATATCCTAAAACGATGACATCACTGTGATGTTTGATTTCCGAGAATGTTACTAAATAGTGGACCTGTTGCGGTATCAAGAAGTGCTTAGTGCTTGCATAGAATTTCTTATCAGTCGAATTGAAGCGCACGATATGTCTTATCGATTATCGAATTGTTGCGTATTTTTCTGATAGTTCTGTAGGATGTTGGGTAGGTTGTATGTATATACGAGCGATAATTTTAGTATTCATTGTTAAATTAAAGCTTCCACAGAGATCCAATAATGTAGGGAAAAACTGTGCCTAGATTGTTTTTATTGTCCTAGCCAGTAAAATAATTGGGATGTCCCAATTTTTGACAACATATAATAAATCGAAAACCATTTGGAGAAATAGGCTTTGTGAAGCGTTTTCAGAAATCAGATTCCAAAAATGTGATAAACTGAATTAAATAAACAAAATTTAAGTAATGACCCTCATTTGACCCCTGCGGTTTCTCGTCACAAATGCTGTTATAAAGCAGGTCTACACTCTTAAGCAAATTGACAGTTTGAAATGTTGCTGTCCTGCTTATTATAGCAAATAGTTACAAAGATAAAACTTTAATCACATGATGCGCACCCGGCTTTAAACAGTTGTCATTTATCGTAAAGTCCGAAATGTATACGACTATTTCCAATGTATTTTTACAAATTAAATTATTAAATTACTATGTTACAAGTAAATACAAAAGAATTTAAATATCAGATTTAAATAAAAATTTCTATTTACTATCACACCATTAAACAAATATAGGAATAATCGAAGCTAAAAGAAGAGAAATAAATAAAACTATTTGTCATGGTTCATTTAGGACCCTAAGCCGTGCTTGAATTATTGTCAAATTGTAATGCCACAGATTAAGTTATGTACGACCTGAATTTTTCTAGGAAATGGAACGTGGCTGTCTCACTGTGACGTCATCCAGCGTATTTCGTAAAAAAAAAATATTCCTATTCTTTCCAAAAATAAAATAAAATCTATCTACAGGTTATTTTTTTTGGTGCATCCCAATTAGAAATGGCCCATCTATACCTTGACAAGTTTGGACGTGACATTCGGTAGAACCCTGCCGCAGGGAGCCTCTCCTGGCCTTATCATGTTTTTTTTTTTTTTTTTTTCAAGTTATAGTTGCCGACTGCCATGATTTGTAGTGTGCGACGATTTCGACTATTCGTCATGGTTGTGAAAACTAGTCAGTATTATAAATAAAGATTGTTTTATTTTAATATTTATAAATGGCGTGCTGAATAAAATATTCATCAATGTTGACAATTGTTTATGGATTTGTCGTTCTGAACTTCACTTGAGGCAGGCTTCACACAAAACCTATTCAACAGAAATCAAATGAAAAGTATTTAGAGATATATTAAATAATATTTTTCCATCGTATTTCGTCGGATATCGGAAGCCGTGGTAGCCTAGTGGTTTGACCTATCGCCTCTCAAGCAGAGGGTCGTGGGTTCGAACCCCGGTTCGCACGTCTGAGTTTTTCAAAATTCATGTGCGGAATTACACTTGAAATTTACCACGAGCTTTGCGGTAAAGGAAAACATCGTGAGGAAACCTGCACAAGCCTGCGAAGCGATTCAATGGTGCGTGCGAAGTTCCCAATCCGCACTGGGCCCGCGTGGGAACTATGGCCCAAGCCCTCTTGTTCTGAGAGGAGGCCTGTGCCCAGCAGTGGGACGTATATAGGCCGGGATGATTTTGTCGGATATGTCCGGATTTATCTTGCTTTCTTAATTAGCTCCAGTAAACTTCAGTAGGCCAGCTGAGAACGCAAGATAAACACGAACTTTTCCGACAAAATACGATTGCGAAACATTATTCTCTAAACCTTGTATTTACCAGAATACAGTACAGAAAGCCCTGCATGCAGGCGTGCAAATATTTTATTGAGAGGCGATTGTTTTAAGAAATATACAAATCACCTATGTCAATTACAAAATAAAGATACATTAAAAAATAGAGCAACATCAACCAGACATAGGCTATGAACTAAGTCTCGTTTATCTTTATCACACGCTTTTTACTCCCAAGGTTCACAAACGCCCTCTACGCGAAGAGGAAATCGCGGCCATCTGCGAAGGCGTCGTAAGCGGTTTATCATACCTGCACAGCCTGGGTAGAATCCATCGTGACATTAAAGCTGGTAACATCTTGCTTACCGAAAATGGCACTGTTAAACTCGCTGACTTTGGCAGTGCCAGCATCAAATGCCCAGCCAACAGCTTCGTCGGGACTCCGTATTGGATGGCGCCGGAGGTCATATTAGCTATGGATGAAGGACAATATGATGGAAAGGTGAGTTATATTTTTATGCAAATAAAAAAATATTTCTACATTTTTTTACTAGTTGTTGATCTTACACTTGGATTATTCGCGGTACCACAAAACACAGATAGTTCAGAAGTCAATCTCCTGTATGTACTTCAATTTTCATACCTATGCTCGACGGCCGCTCTAAGGTTGGTGAAAAAACTATCGTAGTAGTGGCACTCGTATATAGTTGTTTGATTTATTGTTAAAAATGAAACGGGAAGAAAGGAAATATAAATTAATAACTAAAATAGTTTTATTTTAATGTCATTGTTATATTATATTATTATAAATTTGTCACAGAAAATATCTTGCGACGATTTCGTTATTGGTGAAATTCACGATTATTTAATTTAAACAACCGTCCACTGAACGGTATAATAACTTTTTTTTTGTTGCTCTATTATTGCACAAAAGTTCACAGACGCGTGTCTCAAGCGGATGGCACTCGCGCTCGCACTGGTCCCAACCGGTCCGAGATATCGTGTCCGTGAGCAGTCTCTATGTGTGCGTTGCTCGAGCGAACTTGTATGGAGATTGATTTCTGAACTATCTGTGTTTTGTGGCGGTACTTCCTTTGACTGTTTCTTCGAAGGAACTTTTGCGTTTTTTTGGCACTAGTTCCTTCACAAGAGATGAAGGGGAGACCTACGTTTATTTTTTCGCCTTTGTTCCTTTCGCTGTAGCACCTTCAGTTCTTGCAAAAAGGGCGAAAAAGTAAACGCAGTTCTTCCTTTATCTGTTCGAAGGAACAGCCAAAAAAACTACCGCAAATAATCCATACACTTTGCCAACGTTAGACACGATTTGTTGTAATGTAACATACAGTCAAGTGTAAAAATATAAAATTATTCAAAGTTTCAAAAATAAGTACCACAGACTTTTGAGTGGTTCGAATAGATACTTATTTTTCCACTGGACTGTACATAGCTACGAGTTACAATTTTCAGTCAATAAATAGCTTCTTCCAATTCTTCCTTGTTAGGTTAGGTTAGGTTAGGTTAAAACATGGGTCTCATCATGTTATTTAACCACATGCTTGTTTCAGGTTGACGTCTGGTCACTGGGAATTACGTGTATCGAGTTAGCGGAGCGCAAGCCGCCCTATTTTAACATGAATGCCATGTCCGCTCTTTACCACATCGCCCAAAATGATTCTCCTACATTACAAGTAAGTAATGTCAGCATTCTACTTCTTGTTTAGATGGAATAAAAATAATAATTGTAGAAGAACTCTTATATTCTTTTTCACCCACTCAACATAGTTTGTCGAGAACAATTTTAGAAAGGCATAAAGTTGTTGCTAACATTGTGGAGGGACAAGAATTTTTGATACGCAAAAGACAACAAACGCAGTAATCTAGTCACTATGTTCCAAGCATTCAAACATACTTAACCATTTGCAGACCAGAGGCCGTATTGTCTAACGCGCTGAGTTTTGCGATCGCATTCACCATCTCTTTCTACTTCTACCTTCGTCTTATACCGCTTGACGTGAAAAACGATTGTGATTTGATTACGAGTGTGTTAGACAATTAAGTCCTCTGGAGTCTTACATGTAAATATAATAAATGTAAGCTAGCACTTAAAAAAGCACTATCTATCACACACAGCTGTTACTTATATTATTATAGGCGCCTGAGTGGTCCGACACGTTTCGTTACTTTGTCGAAGCGTGTCTGCAGAAGAACCCACAGGATCGGCCTTCATCCATGAAGCTTAAGTCACACGCGCATATCACGCGGTTGCGCTCGCCGAACGCTTTAGTCGACCTCATACAGCGGACCAAGGCGGCTGTGAGAGACCTCGACAATCTGAACTATAGGAAGATGAAGAAGATACTGATGGTAGATGCTGACAACGAGAGTGCTATAGGTGAGTAGAGGCTGCCGTCTTTTGTATCATTTGTGACCATTGAATTTAATTTTAGATTTTCTATTGATCGGAGCTCATGCTCAATTTGCGGGACGGAGAGGAGACGTGCAGCTGCAGCATCGACCAATCACCCGAGATCTGAATTTTTGGCACGAAACGCAAGACTATTAAGAACAACTACTTAAATTTTTATTTTATCAATGGCGAGTAAACTATCAACATCGATAAAATTAGCAGGAAATTAGCTACCGTGTTTGTTTAACCGCAAAAATTCCGATCTCTATTATTCACACTAAAATTTTGTTGCTTTGTTCATCCTATTTTTAGAGTCAAAAAGAGTAGGATATTAGTTTATTTTCTGTTATTCATTTTTTTATTTATTTATTAGCACCTTGAACAACAATTACACTTTTTTTATATGCTTACATGTACAATCTAACACTAAAGTGTCTCATCAGTTACAGAAGGACTCCGCATGCACTATTTTCATACAGTTGATAACAACAAGGTTTGCTATTCGTTATTCAGCTATAATTAAAAGTTTGACAGGAGATAAACCCAGTTAAATTTGGACAAACCGAAAATACCAATGTTATCGATCGATTTTTTTATGACAAAAATAACTTTTACTAAACAGAAATGACGTATTTAACCTGAGGGCACCACTGTATTTGATTTAAATATAAACTGACACAACGTTGCGTTGATTCCACACTAAGAAGTATATTAATCCTTAGGCGACAGCGAGGAGACAGCCGAGGAGCGGTCCGGCGGCGACAGTTCTAAGTCTAATTCGGCAACGTCGGAGCACAGCGCGGCCGGCGCCTCCAGCCAGTCCTCGTCATCGGGCAGTCTGCGGCGAAGGCCGCGGCCTGTGAGTAGAACACCATTTAGTTTACAGTACCGTAACTAGGACAGTACTAACGGTACCCAGGTAGAAATGACTTGACTGGACTGCATCAAGTTTTGGGTTTGTAATGCGCAGACATAGAAGCTCGCACCGGGTGCATGAAATGTACTGCTACTTAGTTTTTAAGATGCCATATGTATCCTTCCCTTTAATTTTGGTGTTGTACTCTTCAGAGTGTTTGCTTCTAATTCGCTCTTAATAAACTTCAGAAAACTCTCATTAGTATAAATAAAATCCAGATACGGGTAAAATTGTATATGAAAAATAATGTCTTCAGCAGGACTCTAACTGCACACTTGAAGCAAAACAAGCCAACGAAGATTCTCGAACCAATTCAGCCACAGATGCCTATTTTGGAGTGGATGAAATTATAAACTTCAATTCAGTGGTAAATTTATTGACGCGTCAACAATTCTTGTTTCTGTCCTATAAAATACGATTTTTACGATGCTGTTATTTCTTTCAACTTGAACACGGCCACTAGCCGCAATGAATGATACCACTTGCAAACATAACTTGTTAATTATTCAACAATTAATGAACAATTGACAGGTTAGGCTTGTTGTCTGAACTAACAGTTTTACGTATAAAATTTTTGTTTTGCGCAAAGGGTGGCGTTGCTGTTTGTATTCTTGCTATGAAGGTACTTAGTTTTGCGCACTGAACGTCTTTGTTACCTTTGACCGTCGTAGTCCCTGTCTCAGTCTTTGTCTAGTTATTAGTTTAGGTCTGAAATTTGTTGACGGCCAGCGCACGTCAAGTCAATAGGCGATCAACATGTATGATCTCTGCGCGCCGTACGTTTACTGGCTCTCTGTGTATGTTTGATATTCATCTTACCTTTGTCAACGTCAGGTCTAGCTAAACTGTTAAGATAGTTGTCAGTGAAAATCACTTTTATGCACAAACAGGATATATTCTTCGTTGACGTTAAAAATGTTAAGGATACAATTTTATTTGTTGCAGCAAATCAACGCGAACCACCACAACCCACAGCAGCCATACCAGCATCTCAATCACCAGCACTCTTCTCATTCTACGAGGTATGTTGAGACATGCATTCATTATAATCATAACTTGGTGACCCACTGTCTTTCTAAGCTAATTTTATTCTGCTACTATATTTTAAATAGTATAATGTAAAGTAGTTGGTCATCAACATTTCATATTGCTTGTAGATATCATACTGTGCACTTTTTCTTGTGTCACTTCTATCTCAGTGTTGCATGCTTCATGTTACATGCACTATTTAGTTTTACTTGTAGTAAATAAAAACTTTAAATAGGTAAATAAGCTTAGATTACTACTTTAAAATAAAAATAACTTAGATATGTTAAATAAAACTTGTGTATGAAATCGTAGGCGCTTGTTTCACCACCCCACCCGCTTCATTCACCACGGCGCACGCCCCGCACTAGAGCGCAAACTTACCTTTCAGAGTTCGCAAGCGCTGGTTTTACTCATGTTGCTGTTTCCTACGCAGAGAGAGCGAGAGCCCTCTGCCGGCCACCAACGACGACTACGTAAACAGGGACGCGATGAGAGAGTTCGCTAATCGCGACTCACTCTGTGACGACTATTCGGATGACTACGCGAATAGGGAGGCTATCCGCGAGGCGCAGAGGGAGCGCGAGAGGGAGCGCGAGCGGCAGGGCGAGTATAGGGAGTACGTGAACGCACCTTCCACGTGGTCGTCGCAGCAGGAAAGCGGTGACGACAATCGCAACACGCAACGTCGGCAACCTAACAGAGGTGTGTGTTATTCTCTCACTCTAACAATAACAGCGTATATATATGACGTCAGAATGACAAGAGCAGCTGTCGGCATCGTTACGAGCACCAACAAAGAGCTTCTAACATAGATGAATACCGTTTTCGTCCGATCCCTAATCGTTAAATATAATGGGTGTATGTTTAATGTGAAACAATGCTATCAAAAAGCAAAATCCACTTGGTGTTGTGCTCTTTTTATTTGCACATTTTATGTGTTTTCCGAATTCAACTGCCATTCTCAAATTTCGCAATACTAGCAATCAACTCATTCAATGCGCATTAAAAATAAGCACATGTGTTGTGTGTGTTTTTATATTCGTATCACCCTAAGTGATTGATCATGATCAGTGCACCCAAATTACTGCACTCTTACTGGACATGGCTGAATATGACACAGATCAAAAGCCCTAGACAGACAAGATATGCGAACAAATTTAAGCCGCTAATACTGCATAAAAATGGGATTAAATACCGCTAATGCTTTTAGGCATCTTTCTTGTCTGCGGGAGGGTTTCTATTAATGAATCATACTTGTTAGTGTTTTGGCTTACGGTCACACAACGAGTCATGTTATGATTAGTGCTATGCTCTGGGTTTCTTTGCGCGATAGAATCCGTAATACGGAAATTTGCCGATAAAAATATCCTAAGTTGGTTGAATTAGCAACGGACACACCATATCGCTCGAAAAATAGATAATTGTTAAGTGAGAAAGGTTTAGGTTATGAAGCGGAAGATGCGGCGTTGGCAGGCTTCCCACTGGAGACCGACGACATCGTGAGAGTTGCAGGCAACTTGTGAATTCAGATGGGAAATTGACCTTGTGGCGTTCTAAAGCCCAGTTTAGACCTGCAAGAAAAATAATGCAAGTTGCATTAGCTTGTGGCACTCGATGGACACTACGAACAAGTTCGCTTTCGGGATTTTCCTTGCAAGTCTAAACTAGGCTTAAGGCCCTTGTTCGACAGTGGACGTTTCCCGGCTGATGATTATGTTTTGTTTATGTTATGATACATTGTGTGGTGTTCCAGTGAGCAACAACGTGTCGGTAGCGCTGTCGCTGGTGTCTGAGCATGGTGCTAACAACTTCGCCACGATACGCACCACCAGTATCGTTACTAAACAGCAAAAGGAACATAATCAGGTAAAACGTTTTAAAAAAGTTTTTATGTCAATAAATGTTGTGAGTGAGTTTGGGTGTTTTGTCAAACGGATATCAAGACAAACATATCTTCTGGGAGAAGCACATTTTGGGAAACACTTATATCGGGAAACGGACAAAATGGTCCGAAAGGCACTCGTCAAGTGTGGCACAAGGATTAGAGTGAGAGTGTTATAGTACATTATTGCAGAGGCCGGGAAAAAGCAATTCGAGGATGAGTCGTGGACGGAGTAACGGACGAAGCGTATCTGAGTCAAGACGCTCAGAGCGGCTGGGAAGTGCCTTTAATTTTTTATTTGTGGCAGTCTATAAGGAAGAATTTCGCGTACTATGTTTGCGACAGTTAGCCGGACGTTTCCGAGCATATTGGGGAAAAAACATTAATAAGATTGTAATTTTCCGCAGGAGATGCACGAGCAAATGTCTGGCTATAAACGTATGCGGCGTGAGCACCAAGCCGCGCTTCAGAAGCTGGAGGAGCGCTGCAAAGCTGACGTGGACGCGCACAAGGCGCAGCTCGACCGCGAATACGACGCGCTTCTTCAGCAACTGTCACGAGACTTGGAGCGGCTGCAGGTGAGTTACTGTAGTCGGCCCAGCCGGCCAACCGCGGCATGCAATCCAGCCATAACCTTCCGATTACTGGTCCTATTAACTGGTCCAAACTGCCTCGACACTAAAGACAACATCTTTTTTTAATAAACAGGATAGCACAAGAGACCTTAACATTTGACACCTCATGTGCCAGTATTTTCTCCGGCTGTTTACTGCCCTTGCAGAAACAACAGTTTACCCCTGGTTGTCTGCTGAACGTTTACTCCCTAGGTATCTCATAAAAACAAAATAACAAAAATCTCTCCAAACTCCGTTTATGAAACTAGATGCACGGTCCAGAGAAATCAGTGCATCTTTCAAGCTCAAAACTAACTTACGAGGCGAATTATTCAGTCAGGCCATAACTATTGTAACAAGGTATAAAATGACAGTTTTACTCATTGATTAATTTGTTTTGTTTCCCAGACGAAGCACGCTCAAGAACTAGAGCGCAAGACAAAGCAGAACGCGGCGGCGGAGAAGAAACTTATGAAGGACATCTCGACGCGGCAGGAGGCTGACCGGAAGGCGTTCGAGGCGCAGCGCAAGCGAGAGTACAAGGCTAACAAGGAGCGCTGGAAAAAGGAACTCAGCATGGATGATGCCACGCCTAAGCGGCAGCGTGATGCCACGCTACAGTAAGTAACTTTTTCTGTGGATCTTTCAGGTTATGGCCATGTTGCAGTAAAAATAACCTTTTTTCGGTCGCAAAGCGGTTGCTAGAAATTATATATGTTTTGGATTAAATACGAAGACAATGGTTTTCCTTTCGAACAAAATTATGTATAATTAAAATTAAAGTCACATATCAAAAATATATTATAAAATAAAGCTTTCAAAACTAAAATATTTCAAAAAATTGTGCAATCTTAGCTCTTATGTTACACATAAAACATACCTTGCCCGTTTCTCCCGCAGCCATTGGCACTCGTCAGTGTTTTAATCTAATCACATTGCTGCTTTACTTATTTGAACTCATCATCAAGTGAAAGATGCTTACTGCTGGACATAGATTTCTCCCCAAAGAATACCACAGTAACCGGTCCTGCGCCGCTCGCATCCTTACCAGGTCATCAATCTTTTGGAGGGCTTACCCGCGCTGCGTTTTCCAGTACGTGGTTGCCACTCAAGAACTTATTAGCCCCAACGGCCATCAGTTCTTTGGCCATTCTAATTTTTCTGTGCACTAGTCTAATTACTGTGTCGTTTTTAGGGTTCCGGAGCCAAAATGGCAAAAACTGAACCCTTAAGGTGGGTCCACACGGCACAGACTTTAGTCTGCGCAGCGTGTCTGTATAGATTTAAGTCGGTGCAAATGGGACGTGTGGACGTGAAGTCTCAAGTCTGTAACGACATCTGTGCATTTTTGTATCTGGCTGGTTTAAAAGAACAACTAACATGTCTGTATCGTGTGGACAATGTGAGTCGCACATACTTTTGTCCGTGCAACAGTGCGCAGCGCAAGTCTGCACCGTCTGGACCCAGCTTTATAGTTTCGCTATGTCTGTCTGTCTGTCCGTCCGCGGCTTTGCTCAGGGACTATCAATGCTAGAAAGCTGTAATTTTGCACGGATATATATGTAAATTATGCCGAAAAAATGGTACAATAAAAAAAAAATTTAGGGTATAGATCCATAGACGTGAAGTGGGGGTGATTTTTTTTTTCTCATCCAACCATCCAACAATATAGTGTGAGTATTGTTGGATAGGTATTTTAAAACCATTATGGGTTTGCTAAGATGATTTTTCGACTCAATTGATTTTTTTGCGAAATATTCAACTTTACAGTGCAAATTTTATTAAAATCGAGCATCGTCGTATACCTAAATTTGGAGGATTCCGTATAAAATACGAAATCCTTAGAAAAATATTCCTTAATTTTTTCTTAATGGCTATTAAAGCGTAAACCCTATTTTGGGCGTGTCCGTCAAGCTCTTGGCCGGTTTTTTGCTGCACACGCTAATTAGACTTAAGTGCATAGATGAATTAAAATGGCTGCGATACTTTTTCCAGATCTGTGGACTTAGCCACTTTTGTAAGAATATGAGTGAAATGGTGATTAGACGGGTGCACAGGTGACTGAGAATAGTCCTCTTCGAGCAAAGTGCCCGCCCATTGTTATTTATTTGATCGAGTGTTCAACTGAGTACATAATAATATGTTATTGCAGGTCGCAAAAGGACAACTTGAAGCAGGCGGAGGCGGCGGAGGAGGCGCGGCTGGTGCGGTCGCAGCGCGAGTACCTCGAGCTGGAGCTGCGCCGGTTCAAGCGCCGCCGTATGCTCGCCGCACACCATAAAGAGCAGGAGTTGCTGCGAGAGGTAACTACACTAAGGCTACGTGCGCACCGTCTCTTTCTCAAGTGATACTTTGAAGAGAGACGGCACGTTAAAACCGCGCGGCTAAGCGCATAGTGCGTACTTAGCCTAAAACCTTATTTAAACCAGTGTTTCTCAATATATGGTCCGCGGACCCTGGGGGTTGTGATCTTGTCCCAGTAGTCTACAGACAAAACCAAAATTATAAAGTTAAAATTATAAAATATGATTACTGGAAGCTACGAACAAATGATAAGTCAGGAATTGTAACTGCTTTATAAAAATGGAAAGTGTGTCCTGCACTAACGTGCGCATGCGCGGCATTTCATTTTGACATTTATTCTGCAAGTTTAGTGAGCTCACGTCAAATTTTCGCATTTTTGATTGTGAACAGCTCTAAATTATCATGCCAACGAGTGTTTTGAAGTGGTGCATGAACAATGCAAAATTAAAATGTCCAGGGATCACTTTCCACTAGTAAGTAGTCGTAAAATTAGATTTATATTCCAAAATGTTCAAATACATTGTCAGTTGCAGATGGACAGTATTATGCAAAATCAAGTGGTATATGGCTCACATAACGTAAATGACAGTTTCCTCACCCCTTTTCATACTTTCTTCTTTCCTGTATCGCCCAAACAATAAGTACAAACAGTCTTTACATTTTTCACGATTTTTATTGTGAATAATATAAGATACAATAGTTTAATGTCAACTTCTCATCACCTTTCACGAAAGATTGCTTTTTCCGATGCAGAGACGTTCATTATTCAAGTCCTGGTGTATGGTTAGCATTAAAAATAGCTACACAAAATGTAAGTTACATGAGTGTACAATAATAATGGTTCGGTACCCGTCAAATCGCTCTGTTAAATAAAATACATGGGCAACTTTTTTAACCGACCGTTGGTGTATGTACTTTGACGTAAGGTACAGAATGGTCAGGTAATAATATAAGCAACAACAAACCCGACGTCTAAATAATTGCAAATTGTTTGTATTTAATTTGTCCAGGAGCTGAACAAACGACAACAGCAGTTGGATCAAGCACACGCCATGCTGCTTCGCCATCACGAGAAAACGCAAGAGTTGGAATATCGACAGCAAAAAGGAGTGCATGCGTTAAGGTAAATCTCATTCTTAAAACATGACAGATTGACCTATTTAGTATTTGCTAACTATTTAATGATTGTGTTTTTCACCGTCTAGATAGCATGCCTCGCGCCGCGCATTTTAGTTTAGTTAGACTGCTTCATGTAATAAAGACTAAAAAAATATCATCAACCGAAGGAGTTTTACAGGCACGTTTTTGTAAAGGGCTTCTAAGAAACATCTATTTAGATCTGCACTAAACTTTTAACCTTACGTTTTGGCTCCCCAATACTGCTAAAAACTGTCATTACGTATTCTATTTACCTTATACTGTTTATTGTTATCATGTCATCTGGCTCCTTCAGATCTTGAGCTTAATTATGCCCATTACCATGATCTAGATTTATTAGTTAGGAGGTACTTCACCGTCGATATAGGGAGGTGCATTTATAGGTTTCATTCTGTATCTTAGTCTAGTTCTATTTAATTATTTTTACGCCAGGGGGGTGCTAGCGCACCCCCTTGCACGCCAATGGAGGTTGGTGACAAGTGTGGTTTGTCCAGGGAGGAACAGCTGAGCAACCAGCACGCGACGGAGCTGGCCAACCAGCGCGAGTACATGGCGCGCGCCGAGCACGAGCTGCGCAAGAAACACGCGCTGCAGCTCAAACAGCAGCCGAAGAGCCTCAAGGTATAACTCAAGATGTAATTTTGGGGAATTCCTATGGGAATTTAGTAATATCCCGTAATATGCATGAGCAGAATATTCTATCTCCGACATTCCGGTATACATATGTAGTTAAGGAATTTCCCAGATTCGCTACACAAACGTTTAAAAAGTAATGACCAGGGGTCGGACAAAAAGTGCTCATGACGTCAAACCACTTATAGGATGATTTCAAATGGTATTTTTGATTTTCATAAACAATTATCCCTTGTCATTTATCAACCTCTTTATTAAACGATATGAAATTTATTTTATTCACTGAATTCCATTGATTTATTTACGATTATTTTGTTACTTCATTAATGTTACTTTGTTACTACATGTCACACGGAATTTTAAATAAAAACATCATCTTGTGTGCAAGATTACGTAATTTTTACGTCATCCGCACTTTTTGTCCGACCCCTGGTAATGACTCACTGCGACTTACTTACACTTAACTTGATAAATAAGAAACTGTTTTTTTTTATTATCAGCAAAAGGAAATGCAAATCCGCAAACAATTTCGCGAGACGTGCAAAATCCAAACTCGCCAATACAAGGCTCTCAAGGCGCAGATTCTACAGATGACCGCTAAGGTAAAAAATATGATGGTAATTGATATTGAATTTCTAATCGCGGCAGTAAGGAATTGAAGTACTTTAAGAAACTAAAAACATGCATGTTGAATTGTTGTCTTAGAGTTGCAGTGCCTGCCTTACTGCTCCCTCATCAGACCTCGGAAACCATTCTTGGTCAAAGTACACGCTTAGACTGTTTTAACAAGCCCAAACACGGCTAGATTACGTTGTTCTATCTAAGAATTCCAGTGTATAGCTTCTGGCTCCATCACCAGATCACATTGATGGTACCATATTGTTATAATATTGTCATCAGAACTGCGCATATAAATTACCAAGTTTGGTGTCAATACCATATAAGAAGTGGGTGAAAATCAAGTTCAAAGATTCCATCACATACAGATACATGAATACGCACGTTAAAAGTATGTTTGGAGATTAGACTGGCGAAGAGGGAGTTAGTACAAGTTTTTATTTGTACATTTTCCAGGAGCAGCAGAAAGAGGTGATAAAGTCGCTAAAGGACGAAAAGAGACGCAAACTGGTGCTGCTCGGCGAGCAGTACGACCAGAGTATCAGCGAGATGCTGCAAAAGCAGACCGTGCGGCTCGATGAGAGCCAGATGGTAAACTCAGTACTTCTAACTAGCTACTATGTATTCGATACATCTAAGTAGATTCTAGGTGGCAGTCATCATCGGTATATGGTAGCTAACTCCCTTTCCACAAGAATAACCACAAGATACAAAGCACGTGGCTTAACGCAGCTTATTTGCTGCGGCCTCGCAGCGTAATCGTTGCGCGCTCGCGACGAAAGCTTTGCGGGCTCGCTTCGTTTTCAACTCTCCCACAAATTGCCGGTGTGATAAGACTCTTAGGGCCGTATCAGTATCAGCTTATCACACTTGCGAGTTACGAGCGTGTTTTCTAGATACATAGTCGCGGTGAACTCGTTACGTGAACGCGCCTTCATAAAAAATACGCTCGCTAGTCGCAAGTGTGATAAGACTCTTAGTCCCAAATATCAGATATTTCTAAACGAGTTTGTTCAATATCTTCAGATGGAGTGTCAGCAACTGAAGATGCAATTGGAGCACGAGTTGGACATGCTGACGGCGTACCAGAGCAAAAGCAAGATGCAGGCCGAGGCGCAGCGCAACCGCGAGCGGCGCGAGCTCGAGGAGCGCGTGGCTGTGCGCCGCGCCCTGCTCGAACAGAAGGTACCAAATATAACAATAACACTTATTGATGCAGTCAATTAATTCACATTTTATGGATACATTCAAACGATCTAACACAACTTACTGCGACAGCTTATAGACCCGGAGATGGTGACACAAAATATTAGATCATTTGTACCAGTATGGTCTAATTACGGAATGATAAAAAAGAAAATGATGGTCCTAGCGCTGGTACCGGCGGCCCAATCGCGTGGGCGTTAATCGAACATGTCGGATAAATAACGAAAATCGAACGATTTGTTCCACAAAAATGCTTGTATTTTCCAATAGTCGATAAAAAAAGATGTAGGCGGTAGCGTAATGCCATACTTCTCCGGTGTGACTTACAGCCCGCCATACCGACGCAAATACGTTAATAAAAAAACAATTCAACCATTTGTTCCAGGCTAATTTTAGCACAGCTAATCATCGTCGAGTAGCCATTCACGAAATACACCATGCCATACTTTTATGGCGGTTCCAAATGGCCGCCATACCGCCACGCGGTACAACTGTAGATATATCAATATTTCCCAAAAAAAATACCGAAAAATAAAATGTGAAAATAAATTCAATTTCACTTATACCACAAAGCATGAAAATAAACTTTAGAGCAATTACACAAAGGGGTTACAACTTGATATATATCAATGTGCACGATTTTTTTGCCGAAATGCTGCTAGTTGTATCACTTTTCACAAAATTATCTATTAACCTAAAAGTACGTGAGATAGACCCAAAAATTCGTTATTTTTTTCTGATTATTTCTAAATAAAAACACACAAAAGGTTACAAGTCGAGTTACATCACTGATCACAGGAGGCACAGACTTGATTTCAATATTTATTTTTCTTTTGAAAAATCTTCATCAAAATCTGACGTTATTTCTTGATTGAAATACCTATGTGTATAATCTGTAGTAGCATAGACTAGCGTAGAGATGGTGGAAAATTTGACATTTTAAAAATCGATTAATGCGCGGATGAATAAGCGATTTTTATTTACTTTCCTTAAAATTAAAAAACAGTTACTGCTTTTATGATCTATTCAATTCATAAATTAATCGATTTACTGAACAGATTATTTATTTTGCAATAGGTTCTAGGTTTTCACATCATTGAATGTCTTTGGTTGGATAAATGGCGTCTTTGTTTACACTTTTGATAAATTGGATCGAAATACAATATAGTACTGTTATTGCAGATGGAGTGCGAGTGCGCGCAGTTCGTGGCGGAGCGCGCGGAGCGCACGCGCATGCTGCACGAGCGGCACGAGCGCGAGCTCGACCACTTCGACAACGAGTCCGCGCGCCTCGGCTTCAGGTTGGTACCATTGTTGCTTGCACAGGCGGTGCCTGGATACTTCGGAACTAGCCTTTACCTGCGGCGCCGCTCGCCGCTTAACTATTAGATCTGGCATTTTAATTGAAATTCCGGAATTACACAAAAAAAAAAAAACATTTTTTTGTTGACATGATCATTAATGACGATTTTAATGAACAAATTTGATTTGCCCACCACAGTACACCCAAAAAATGTATGGTTATGTTATGGTACATAGTAATAATGAAGCTGACGTGTTCTCTGCAAACAGCGCAATGGCGATCGCGGAGGGCAGCCGGGATGGCTTCGGCGAGGAGGAGCAGTCGCTGTCGGGGTCGATGCTGTCGCTCGCGCACAGCAACTCATCCGCGTCGTTCCCCGCCGGCTCGCTCTAACACGCACTGCATACAACCATGCTTTTGCCAGAAGCAAGTAATTTTTCTTGTTGCCATTCTTCACACTCCTTTGCCAAATACCCTGTGTCCGGCGTCAACACAGGCTTATTTATTAGCAGATTCCTTTTAGGCAGTAACATAGTGCTGTCCAGCCTTAGCTAAATTAAATGTAGAGTCCTAGCGATGGCCTATTGTGTATACGTTATCGGATGGTCAGTTACGCTTTTGGCAAGGGCGTAATGAATTCGTGTCCCCGTTTTGATTACTGAGACTGTTCGGCCCTCCCCCGGAAAGAGTTTATCGTAGCGATAATTATAAATATAAAAAAGGCAATTCCAAATTGTTACGCTGTTATTTGGCAACATCGATTGACTACCTTGTTTGTGATTATGATGTTTTTTGTTATGTCTTCCAATTATAAATGTGCTGCAGTATTCGCGTAGTCAGTGTCGGTGGTTTGGGAGGGCATTTCCTATTCTACTTTATTAAGTTTATGCACTCCATAATTAAATAATTATCTCTTAATAATTGCGACAACGCGGTTCAGGTTTTATAGAAAATCCGTATTCTATTTTAAAATTAGTTTATAGCGAATGTAATGTTACAGAATAATAATTTAAAGCTAGTTCCGATACAGCGATATCTGTTTGTGTTTACCTCGCGCCCGACCCGCGTTGTCGCGCAACTAGCAAGGCATATTTGTATGGTGATGAAGTGAATCGCGAATCTGTACCGACAGTGTGTTATTTAATACTTGCAGTCGTGTGAGTATGAAATGCTTTTATATTAGACATTTTACGCAATAGGGCTCGGGTCCGTTGGTCTCGCCGAGGGCACGCGCCGTGCCGCTTCTTTTCATTTGATAAATGTAAATCGTTGGTCGATATTGACCACATTGAAACGCACGCACCTCGTCAGATGATTCAGATTATTGAAACTATTTCATAAAAAAAACATTTGAAAAAAATAAGATATTTAAATAAAAAATAAACGATCTCTTAGTCGTAAGAATACTTTTTTCTTATTTCGATCGCTAGGATATTATTAGACCGTCCATCTACAAAAAGCAATATTTTAACATGCGCTAGATCAACGGAGCCCGGCCTAGTAGAGGGCATGATTAAACTAAACACTTAGTACTCCTGATCTATTTGTATAATATCTAGTTTACTAAGTTTCTATAGTGGTTTAGGTAATTTTTAATTCTTGTCACTCGTTCGAGTACACCAAGATTTAAATATTGAAAAGTACCATGAACACGTCAAATGATATTTTAAGGTAAACTTTGTAGTTGAGAAGTATTGATTCAAAGTGTACGCTTGAGAGTTGGACGGAGAGGCATTATTAGAGGAATGTAGTCTGCTCACGCTAACCCGAGCCCGCCGCCCGCCGCGACACGACAAACATTAGATAGTCAAAATTATAATATTCATATCATTAGTTTTTACTTTAGGATCAATTTTTGCGTGTAATTTATTGTAAGTTTAATTGTTTAACATTGAACTGATATGCTTTCGCCTGAGTTAAAGATTGATCTGTAGGGGACTTTGCGACGATGCCACGCGCGTCCAGCTCTTTATTAGATTTTAATTGTTCAAGGCTTTATTAAAACGTTACAAAACGCAGGTGCTCAGCAAAGAATAGCGTAACCGACTGCCAATTGAGTTTGTAAATATAATCAAATATTTATACGACGTTTGTATTTAGCAAGCACACATTGCCTTATACCGTAGTGGCGCAGGGCTCGGAGTTTTGTATATAAAGAACAATAATATATGTGTAACTATTATACATAGTTTGTTACTTTTTTAAGGTGCGAGTGCGGTATTGTGTACATTCGAGATGCGATATAGAGCGGCCTCGCGCGGCTCGGCTACGTGCTGTTTCTTTATTTAGTGTCCTAATAACTATTGCATTGTCAACTAAGCTTACCAGTCATGTATGTATAGACGATTGCATATAATTAATTTAACGCCGATTTAGTCATAAATATCCAAATTTAGTTATGATATTTTAAATGTAACACTTGTTTTATTATTTTCTTCCTAAATGACATTGCTTGTAAGCATCACACGGTGTGACCGCACTGTATTATTTGTCTGTTGACGATTCATTAGGCGTTGCAACTCACGACACCAAGTGAAATAGATAAAACTAAGCAAAAAAATAAGCATTGTTTATAATAAATGTCACTGAACAATGCCATGAACTTGTGGATCGAGTTATATTTGATATGGCGTTGGGTGTACCTTTTGGCGACCTGAAACGAGTCTCCACGCCTCCCCTCCTGAACTGACCAAGCAAATGACAATAATTTCTAGACACAACCTTACTCGACTCGTCATCCTGAATCTGTATATAAAATAAGGCCGAAGTGCAAATTGGAGAAGGACTAGTTATCGAAACATGAATTTAGTTAGAATCTTTACAGGAAGTAGAAACTCATCAAAATTCATAGCAAATTAAATATGAATCCAGCTCTTCTTAAAGTTCAAGGTAAGATAGCGGTGTCTGGTCCTTGGACGCCGTCTTAGCGCGGCTAGAGTAGTCCTAGACATTCTGGAACCGAAGCACTACGGAATTGAATTGTAAGCTGTAACTTTGCTTCCGCGCAGTAGACCATGCGACGTTAGGCACGTGCGTAGTTGGCTCGCTGTGATAGTCCTCAGCCGAGTGCCATGCAGTGATAGGAGGTTTAATTGTCTATATTGACAAGATACAATGTTATTATTATTTATTTATTTACATGACAAATCTGAATCGCAACAGTGACTGCATAGGCAGAAGGTGTGAGTCTAGTGCGTAGGCGCCTATTTCCAGTTCAAACCTCCCACCACTTAGAAGTTCTCAAATTAGACATTATCAGCTTATCACCATTCAACCCTCACGACTTTCGACAAATTACTAATTGTATTACGATTATAGAAGTACCAAACTTGTAGTTAGCGTTCACGTATTATTATGTACATTGTAACAAATGTTTTTTTTTTATATTTTACCATTGTATAGTCGTTTATCTTATCACCGATAGGTAGTTAGCAATATTGTGACAGAGGTGAGACAAGGCGCGGGGGCCGCGGGCCCGAGCCGCGCTCTTGTTGTTTTCATTTTATTTTTTGTTATATATTTAAATAACACAATCGACTTGTAGTTTTAATAATTATTATCATTATAATTATTATTATATTGTAATATAATCTTATTAATGAAAAAAATCAAACTGAAAATAAAAATAATAGAAAGAAATCAAATTGTATACTTATTTTTTTATTCCTTCTTATACCTACGTCGAATAGGAAAAATAAAACGATCGATTACTTTGAAAACTTCATCTAATCAAAGTGAACCAAGATTTGCAACTAAAGAAATATGTATAAAAACAACAATATCGATTAGTCAAAAGACTTATAATAATAGTGATATTAAGATATTTGACATTAGAGCTTAGCTTACAGACGATTTTAGGACAGATAAAGAAAAGTTTTTTTTTTACTATACTATAAGGTTATTGTGCTTACAGATAAACGGGATTGCATTATTTTCATTGACCATAATAACAAAACAATTGCACTTCAGGTAGAACTTAATTCATGTTGTATAAAAAATAAAATGCATGCCTATTTGACACCTTCACGATATCGCGCAAGTTTCAATCTCTCTAGTCCTTGCTCCGTAATAATTTAGCCGAATTTAAGAGTATTTACATCGAATTGGACTAGTTTCGCATAGTCTCGGCAATGGATTATGCTCGTTTATTGCAAGTAAAAACTTGGGGCATGCGACACGGCAGTGTTTAAAAAAGCTCTAAAAATTAAAATAACCATAAAGTATATAACAAATAAAGTGGTTCAACCACTCGTTTCGCTTATTTTTGTTTGGTCGCCCCTTAGATCACTATGAATGAACAATCGATTCATTAAATAAATGTAAAAATGCTAATTTGTTGCGCCTTAAAAATTAACTTAAAATGCAAGTAATTGTTAATTCCAGAAGATGCAGAGAAATGGAAATAAATGTCTACAACATCCAAGCGATTTCTCTGTACAACTAGCACATCTTGTCTGGTTTTCGCTTCTTGCTCAATCCGTCATTAACTAATGAGCTAATATAGAAAAAGCTGCCTATACAGCTGGTTTTATAAAGTTTCGGCAATGTGCTAGCAATATCGATCCGGTTACGATCATCAACATCCATCCATGTCCATCCGCTCTGTCAAATTATGACGAAATTCACAAATGGCCAGTGAAGTGTGTTGGCGACTGTACTCACTAGCTAATTGCAACCGTAACTAAAACTATTTTACTTAAATGAAGATCGCGCTGCGTTCACAGCAACATAAAAAAATGGGTTTTTATCGCCATTAAAGTCTTCCGCAGCACTGAATAGGCCAATTGGTCGGTACGGTTAGGTAGTTTGCCCAACGCCGCCGTCAAAGAGGACGAGACAACATACATGAAGCATGGAGTGCGGTGGACAGGCGGCCATAGTCAATGTATGTGTCGCTGCTTTTGCATCGTAGTTTCGTTCTCGCTGATAGCTGCAGTGAACAAACGGCCTTAGACTTGTCACACACCAGGCCACATACGGTCGCAGCAGCTTGAGGCTAAAACACAAACTCGCTAACTCACGGCGGCTATGCGTGGCCTAAAGTATAACCTTCCTTGTCTATCTGGTTACGGTAACAGTTAGCTAGCTATCATAGGAGTATCGTTTACTGTGTGGGCGAGAACTCCGTGGGCTCGAGTATGCGGCAGTGCATCTCGCGGATCAATGGCACGGTGTATGCGACGCACTCGTCCCAGCCGGGGTTGCGCCATGTGCTCTCGCGGGTCTCGCGACGCGCTTGGAGGTCCTTGTAGCCTGAGGAACACAATTACATGTAGATTCAACAGATGGCTCGAAATCAGTCAAGAAATTCCCTTAGATTCAATGTCAGTTTTAAAAACACCAAAGACTTATTATCTAACTAAATAGAAGTGAATGTGACTTGTGCCTTGTTTTTTAGGGTTCCGGAGCCAAAATGGCAAAAACGGAACCCTTATAGTTTCGCCATGTCTGTCTGTCTGTCTGTCCGTCGGCGGCTTGGCTCAGGGATCAATGCTAGAAAGCTGTAATTTTGCACTGATATATATGTAAACTATGCCGACAAAATGGTACAATAAAAAAATCCAAAAAAAAACATTTTTTAGGGTACCTCCCATAGACGTAAAGTGGGGATGTTTTTTTTTTCTCATCCAACTCCCCTATTTTGGGCGTGTCCGATACGCTTTTGGCCGGTTTTTTTTCTAATGCAGGTACTGTCACAAAAAACGTCCAAACACTCGGGTTGGTCACTATACCACAATTGGAACTTAAATGCTCATGCTTACATGATATCTTAGTGTATGTGACTGACGGCACCGATAGCGACCATGGAAAAGTTCGTGTTACGCACACAGGAGTGTTATTATGTTTACCACTACGTTCATAAAATGAGGGACGCTTCTGTGACTGCATATGATAAGAACAGTCAAAAGGTGCAATACATCAGAATACACTTTTTTTTTGCTTACACCAAATATGGTGGACATTGTACAGTCGTCCGATCTGCGAGAAGTAGCCGGCGAAGGCTTCGTTCTGCGCGCGGCGGTAGGACAGCCCGCGCGCCCAGTTGTTGCCCCACTCGATCATCGTGCCCGGCTTCAAGCTGCAAACAAATGTTTAACAGTTTCGGTGTTAGTGGAAGATAGCTAAATGGAAAACCAACATGATCATGGCGTAATGAGGATTTTTCGACAGGAGAAATATCGCTAGATGGCGTTAGTATCGTGAGGTCCGTTTGACGTTTCAGTCTTGCTTGCGATTGGCTCATTTACTTATTTTTCATCACACTTGCTCGTAAACAGTGTCATTACATGCAGGCTACCTTGGTTGTAACCCCCCAAATAAAACCCTCGACCTTAATGTGCTTGTCATGAAACCCGTGGTCTGTAAATGAGTCATTGCGCGTACTAATTTTCATGCCATGAAGCCGATGAAGCCCAAGGTCGGTCAATGAGTTTGTTACTGCATGGCGTGCTGCTGGTCCGTGCGCGCGCTGCACACGCACGCCATGCACATGCTGTGGATTGTCAAGAGCGCAGCCAGCGGTATCGGTAATTTTTGACAAAATATTAGTTTTTCTTTTACAAATATACAATTTTACTCGCAAATGTGATGAAAAACATTGTATGTCGCACGGGCGGTACTAGAATTACGAACATCGACTCATTAAAGCCCTCAGTCTTCGACTTCGGGCTTCTAATAGACTCTCGTTCGTAATTCCTTATTTACCGCCCTTAAGACACAATGTACTATAACCAATCACAAACATGATGCAACTGTCAAACGGACCTCACGATACTCATACACACAAACACGTACGTACGTTTGTTGGATGACAAACGTCAAATTATGAAGACCCGCCCGAGACCTTCCTACACTTATACATACAAGGTGTTGATTAAATAATTGAAAACCAGAAAGTAGTTTGCTCAGAATCGATTACACTATAATTTTAAATTAAGGTTGTGTTTGTGTTTTTAAATCCCTTATTTATTGTGCCCAGTCTAAAAGTTGCGATTGCAACATGCGCCAATTAAAAATTTTAGCGAGGTTGCATACTATTTCCATAATTTAATACTGGCGGTTGTGCTGTCAATGTGTGATTTTCTTCTAAAAACATCAAAGCGCAACTAACAAATTACAGGGTGATAGACCCGAAGATGGTGACACAAAATATTAGATCATTTGTACCAGTATGCTCAGTTAATGCCGGAAAATCACACAAATCCATTACCACTACACTGACGCGTTTCGAACTCCAGAGCTCATCTTCAGAGCAACACAACCATACAGATGTTACATCATCATTTTAGTAATACCTGCGTCTAGCAAATTGTTGGAGATGTGAATAGTCAGGTACATAGAAATATTTCCATAAACTCATTTTTTTTACATAACCATGCTTGACCTCTATCTCACCTAATGTAAAGTGAGATGAGGCCAAATTGATTTATCAATCGGCTATTACCTGTAAGACCGTATTTCATAGACATTGTTGGGCGTTCTGGGCTCCCCCGATGGCCAGAAGCTGAAAGCGAGCAGGTACTGTAAGTGCCGAGAGCGGACGAAGTTGCCGCGCTCCTTCTCCAAAGCCGAATATTCCTGAGAATTGCGACAAGTGAAATTAAGTATGTGAGTAAATAAAAAAAAAACAGGAGAGGGCCAAGCAGGGAAAAGTCACAAGAATGTATTTTGTGTCTTCCCAGTTCTCATAACTTCATAAGCATTTTACAATATGTACTAAGTTTAAACTAGTGTCAATTTTGTGTTTTTAATTGAAAAGCCTTACTCAATTTAATATGCAATATCTTCATCACAGGTTCAAAGAACCACAAGAAAAGCTAGCGCAGCAGCAGAAGCAACCGAAAATAACAAATAAGCAAAATACTATGGTCTAGGTTCAACATAAAATTTTATACCTGTAGGCTTTGAGACCCTGGGCCCATGGGGCCCTGGTGCACATAGACTTAAAAAAATTACAAAGCGCAGTAAAAAATTGAACTGAGAAAAAGAACACTTCCTTTTTATATGGTCAGTTTCAGAAAGCTAAGAAGCCCTAATGGAAAAATAGAAAAAAAAGTAGTAGATATCTTACAGGAGACTCCTTGAATAAAATCTTGGCTTTGTCTATCTTCTCGAAGCCCCCAACATAGCGCCACAGGTGTAGGGCTTGGTCCATGTCTCCCACTGACACCGTCCATGACCCAACCAGCTCACAGCCAAGCTCAGATTTGCGCGAATGGATAAACTCGGCTGATGTTTTGCTGTAAAAAAAAATGGTTTAAAAAACTAAAAACCCACTTTAATTAATTGTAAATCAATTGGTAAACCTGCCTGATTGCTTCATCATCAGACCCTGGTCACAGTAGGTATACCCTAAGACAATTGTAACAAGAAATAACACTAATGATGTGTTTGTTATTTATTGTATATTATGTCACAGAATAAGTAATAGTACAAGTAATTATGTATTGTGTGTTAATAAATAAATAAAACAGAACCACTAGGTTATGTAGTTTTGTCTTCGAGTTCTAGTGCCTAGCCTCCAGATCCATCATCAGATCAGCTCTGTGATACCATATTAATATATATGCAGAGTATTTTTTTACAACCAGACAAAGTTAATGATTTGGCAGAAAATACAAATTTTCCTGAAAAAAATTGTCTAGCAAATAAGGGTAGCTACCCCATTATATTTTTTTTACCAGTATAAAAAGATTGATTTAATGCATAGTTTGTTTTCAATTAAATTTTTAATGTAATTTTTTTGAACATTGGCTGAGGAATTTAGGGTTTAAACTCATCCTAATACTCCATTTTATCATTTTCTGATGTTTCTAAATTGTTACTTATTATATTTAGAGACCTAAACAATATAACTATGAAAGGAAATATTAAATAATACTCAATTTACATACTTACCAAAAATAGCCCCTCAATATAATATGGTTAAATATATCTAATGATATATGGAATGATGAATGTAGTATATTACATTGAGATGTGTAAATTTTCTTTTTTGTTTGCTGAATGTCAGTCCAAATTACTGACTTCAGTAGCACTTGTTTTAGTTATGTGGAAACATAAATTAACATTATTGGCTATCAAGATAATAGGTATTTCTTTCCCACTTCCATGGTGAAGCTATGTGGTTGAACAAGTTGCTCTGGGGTCAAGGACCTCCCGATAACGTGATTGTAAACAATTTCGATAAGTTATCGCCCTCGCCGATCTAACAAAACAGCTATGGTCTATTTGCAAAATGTTGCATAATAGCCATGTTTACCGGGCGCCAACTGACGTTACTGTCGGTAGGCTACTTATGTAAGATAGGTAATGCATACGTACTAGTTTTTCAAATATTTATCCACGGAGTCGGGCCTAATGTTGTGCGTATGTAGTGCATATACGATCTCCTTGTCACTGAGCATACGACTGTGGGACTCCTTCGTAGGCTCTATCTTCCGCACCAACAGCTTTGATAACCAGCCATCTTCAGCATTTAGTCTCGCACCACTCGTACTGATCAATCTACAAAAATAACTTCCACTATACACAATGTTCCAAAATTAAACCGGGACACTTGTGAAAAACTTAGGAAAATACCTCGCATTCTTCGGAATTGACGAACTCAAACTTAATACTCTATTTAAAGAACTCATTTTTATGTAAATATAAAACAAATCACTCCGAAAACAACTTCTGCACTTGAAGCTGTACTCTGATACTTGTTATCAATTCAATTGACAAAATCACTTGAAGGTTATCTGAATGAAATCCTGTATATTTTTGGAGGGATAGCGACATCTATTGAGTATTTCCAATATTTTAACATTGACAGATGAAAGATGAAGAGAACAGCAAATTTATTTTTATTACTTCATTACTTTTGAATTTGCTTTTTGATCATTGAATGAATTACACATATTTCATAATACAATTTTACTTAATCTACAGATAGAGCAACTTGAATTATTCATAAATTATTTTACGTTTAAGTTACTGCTGTTACTAAAAACACAGAATTCGGGCATATAAAAAAGAAAAAAAAATCTCGTTCCATTCCGAGCAAAATTACGTTTTACGACTAAGTATAATGACGTGCCAAATAAGTAATAAGTAAGTAGAAGTGTTAAACGGAACGAAATTCTTTTTTAATCTAACATCTCACATAATTTGAAATAAAATTTCTTTTTTCTGTGATATTATTAGGATAACTTACATAAGGTTTGAATAAGAACCGGATCATCATCAAGTGTTGCGATTGCGATATCATTTAATATGTAAAACGGATTGTAATTTCCTCGTTTTGACTTTTGACTGACAGTTCCGTCCGTCTGCTTTGACGATTGTCAATTTGTCATTTTCCAATTAGCGTTAATCTTTTTTACATTGCTGAAAAAATATAGTAAAAAGTGTTGCACGCTTCCTGGCCCTGCCGCTATAAGCATCAACAAAGCCTCGTCATGGGTGAGTAGTCTCAATAAAATCGAGAGTCATTTGCGACGAAGTTTGATAGTTGTTTTACAATGGTGGGCGGTGTAGCGACTAACTGTAACTTCGACTATGTTTGTTTGCGCAGCATCCAGCGAGGTGACAAAGCTTCAGCAGCATTTGGCGCTGCTGAAGGAAGAATACAGTAAGCTGCAAAGCCATTGTGCGGAGGTGGAACGAAAATACACGCTCGCAGCAGCGTCTGCAGGCGACCTGAGTGAGACGAGTTTTGTCGCTCGGCTTCTCATGACCGTAGCTACTCTCTATGGCCGGGAAACCTACTCTGATATCAAAATTAAACTCCAGAACAAGTCTATGCCGGGGCACAAGTTTGTGTTGTGTGCTAGATCAGATGATTGGAACCAAGATGCATTGAAGAATTTAGATGAGTTGGGTAGGTCTATGAAATTTTATTTTGAAACCAATATGCTAAAATGTAACTGATTATAAGCTCTTATTTCGATTTCATTCACATTGTCTTTTTAAGTCGAAGGTTGCATTTAGTTTGTAAATAATAAACACTAGAAGGAAAATCAACTCATTCATTATTGACATGCACATTTGAGTGCTTCCCATTTGTTCCATAGAACTGTGACATCATTAAACAAAATAATATATTAATTTCCAAATTATTCCATAGAACATTTAGACTTTCAGATTATCATTTGTTCTATAGGACTGATATGCTGTGGAACAAAATGATATGGCTGTATTGCAGGTTGTTCTATAGAATAACTGAGAAAAATATTTTTTTATTTGTTCTGTGCAATAGACATTTAACAACTAAAAAGCGAGTAGTCTATTTATGCTTATCTAAGCTAGGAAAAAATTGACCTGGCCATTGTGCATGGGGCCCAAACCCCCAAGTACCCTTCTCCTCAAGTCTGAGTTCCGAGCACATTCCACCAACAAATGGGACAAGTAATCTACCTTCCAGCAAATCTCACACAGAGGTGATGGTTTAACTCTCATCAAGTGTAAGAATTTGTTTGTTGGGATGTGTCCGGAACATACCCTGAAAGCAGATACACTTTTCTTGTAAGGTTGGCAGAGTCAAACCAAGGTGTCCACATGGGACTAGCTTGGATGGTTCTGTACCAGACCCCTACACCCCTGGATACACACTGCTCACCAAAATGGTATTCCCACTTCTGTAAACTTCTTCTTTTGATTTTGGGAATAAGTTCACTGGAAAAGGGAACAGTGTCTGTTACAGAGCCATCCATTACAGCGGCTTTCGCAAGTTTATCCACTGCTTCATTTCCTACCAACCCTACATGAGAAGGAATCCACTGTATTTCAACAGACTTGCCTCTAGAGATGCTTGCTAATAGAGGGAAGTTTCCATCACTAAATAAATTTCATCTGGCCAAAATGCTCTGTATCGCAGCCACAACGGAGCTGTTTGTTCTTGAAATCACTCTTAACAAAAATCTACAACCCAACCAAACACTCACTGGACACTTGAACAGTATCGGAAAAGAGAAGTCTCACTTTGTTCTAGTGCGTCACTGGCAAGTAAGCTGGGGTGAAAAGCTAGTATGTAGTTCTATAGAACAATTTTGGGTAAATAAATCCTGTTTTGTACCATGACGTCACAGATCTATGGATCAAATGGGAAGCACTTGTACATTTAAACTTCTTTTGCTAAAATTTTATCTTTTGTTAATAGATTGGTCAGTTCTCCCTGATGATGTTGGTGCAGCTCTCCTCAAGTGGATCTATACTGATGTGGTGGACCTGACTCGGGGAGACATGTTTGCATTGCATCTGATGAAATCAGCAGCCAACTTCAAGCTCAGCGGTTTAGTGGGCAAATGTGAACAGGCACTGATAGCATCAGTAGGAGTAAGGTATGCATACAAGATTTTGAAATACATGAATTTTATGACACTCATATACATAGCTTGGATAGGTCATCGCAAAAACAGATATTGAACTAGAATAAAATTCAATAGTCATAATACCTACCTGAGATTCTGATTATGCAAAGTGGATATTATCTTAATTTAACATTTGACCTTTTTTTGTTACATATCTGTCATAGTTTTGTCAGTGGTATTCCTGAAACAGTTTTGTCACAGTTGAAATTAGTAAAATTATTTACTTTTGGTTATTTCTAATATTTAAAATATGGTGAATTTAGAAACGGTTAATAAGTGGGTATGGTAATTTTTGGGTTGTCATTATAAATGTAATTGAAAAATATAATTAAATAATACTGTACATATTACAACTTCATGAATCTTGGTCCATTACCGTATTTACCGTGTTGTGATTGTTTTGTGGTGACCTGTCCGAGCTATGCTTAAAAGGCTGATCAGGAATATAAAAAACCTGATGCGAGGGCAGCACTTCTATGTTTTATAGTGCAACATTCTTTACCCTTACTATAAAATACCTACCAGTCATATTGACAACAGTGTGGGTGATGTTATTTAAAGGAATATTTTTTTCAGACTTTTTCTGACAAATACTTTTATAATCACAAAATTTAGCATTTTAAACACAAAAAAATAACACTTAAAAATACCACGCGCAAACAATGTTAATGAACTTTGACAGCAATAGACAGAATATGACATTTGAATATAGTGTTACCAGTGCAATTGGTTTTCCGCAATATGGTGGGATTTTTTATAATTCTGGTCAGCCTTTATAACAATACCACGTAAATCAAAAATTGGTCACAATAAGAATAAGAACAGTTGCAGAAACGTTTTTAAAAAAATTTAACATCTACCGAAAAATCTACTGAATGGTATAATAAAATGTCACATAGCCAATTTTTGACCTACGCGGTATTGTTGTACAAGCAACAACAAAATCTATATTGAAGTATTTATCAGAATCTAATAACTTTATTTTCACCCACTTCTTATTTTGGTATTGGCATGAAACTTGGCATTATATGCAGTTCTGATGACAAAATAATAACATGGTACCAACAAACTGATGTGATGATGGAGCCAGAACCTAGGCAATGGAACTCCATGAAAGAAAAACATAACCAAGCCATGTTCAGGCTTGTTGCAATCATTGCAGGGTGTACTTTGACCAAAAATGTTATTCAGGTTTTGGTCAGAGAGCAGTTAGGATGTGTAGTTAGTTGGTGTCCACTGTCCAGGGTCTGATGATGAAGTAGTCAGTCAAGCAGGTTACCATTAAACTGTGATTTAAGTGTTATAAAATGAATGAATGTGATAACATGCCAGCATATGGTTTTAGTTGGTGATAATTGCATTTTTTCAGGACATGTGTCAAGTTCTATTCGGCAGCAGATGAGATTGGAGCATCAGCTCTGAAAGAGCACTGTTCCGGACTGATATCAGCTCACTGGGATGACCTCACAGGTACTTAAATACTGATTCTTTATGTTTGCATAGTTCGCAGGAAATCCCAATATTTGTGCACATACTGTTACCATTCAGCAAAATGGGGTCGCGAAAATAAATTGTAAACTAGCCCATTGAGTAACGTTGTTTAAAGGTTGTTGAGTAAATAAATAAATGTTTTTAAAAAGGGGTAGTCTGTTGGTTTGTCAGGTTGTTGGGGGTAATCTCTGAATCTACTAAACCTATTTAGATGAAATTCGGTATACAGATAGTTTTATTCCCGGGGAAGGACATAGCATTGTTTTTACTCCGTAGTTCCCGCGGGATAAACCAATAAACGAATTCTAGGCGGATGGAGTCGTGGGATACAGCTAGTTTTTTTATAAGGCACCTTGCGCACTGTTCGGCCACCACGACCCGTGGCCGCAACGACAAGATTAATTAAAGAAACCATATGAACGTCGCGCACCAGGACGCAACGGTCAACTGGCCGCTTCTTTAGTTATCCTGGTTGTTGGGGCCACTGGTCCTGGTCGTAGCCGTCTAGGGCACTAGGTGCGTTAGGATCAAAGCTAGCTGTCGCACGGAGCGGCTTGCTTTTAGCGCTGCTCATACTATTTTGCAATAGGCGTCCACCCGCTCCGTGCAAACTGCGTCAGCTATAGTAGGCTCTTGCAACCAACTTAATTTGCGGTCAAATGCGTGGCAAAGAACTGCCATTTGGATGCCTATATTCTATATTTCGTATGGAACCCTAAATGTACGAGATACGACGCGCACATGGCTGGTAAATTATTTTGCTAAAACAAAAACCCTTCCCATGCAGGCGACGACTTCGCACACATGTCGTCAGCGCTTTTGTATCGCATGCTGAAGAGTAAAACGCCTCAGCCGCTGCACGGCGCCGTCAGGCTGCTGAGGGAAGACGTCGTGTTCCTTTGCCTCGTCGAGAACCATGCCAATGTGAGTACTTTAATATTCTACAGACCACGCGAAATAGGTGCACTAAGTAACTACCTCTGGCCTCATCTGCTCTTTGCATCAGGTGAGATAGGGGTCAATCATGGTCAGTTTTATGTAAAAAAAAAGAAGTCGTCCAGTTCTGGAAAACAATCCGCTGCTAGCTTGATACGTACCTGGGTCGATTAACTTTATCTTGTCACTTGTTGCTGTAGTTTCAGTCTCCTGAGTCACTCTTTAAAACATAAGTTTATACTTCATCACCATCATCCCAGCCTATATACGTCCCACTGCTGGGCACAGGCTTCCTCTCAGAATGAGAGGGCTTGGGCAGTAGTTCCCACGCGGGCCCATTGCGGATTGGGAACTTCACACACACCGTTGAATTGCTTCGCAGGTTTGTGCAGGTTTCCTCACGATGTTTTCCATCACCGTAGAGCTCGTGATAAATTTCAAATTAAATTCCGCACATGAATTTCGAAAAACAAAGAGGTGCCAGCCGGGGTTTGAACCCGCGATCCTCTGCTTGGGAGGCCATAGGTCAAACCACTCGGCCACCACGGCTTCTTAAGTTTATACTTACCAAAAAAAAAAAAAAAATTTGCCAAACATGCATTTTTGTGATAGTTTTAAGCCCCTCCTATAATTGGTCTGACCAAACTACAGCAACGAGTGAAAAAGACAAAGTTAATGTGACACAACATTTCTTCTATTAAACTGTACTACTTTTATCCCCTCGCTGACGGGACAGAATAACAATAAGAAATAGTTGATCCACCCACCTACGCTAAGCTTTATGAGTAACTAGCTTTTACCCGCGGCTTCGCACGCGTAAACTATTCGGTCTGGTAGTTGCAATTGCAATTTCCAAATTTATATCGTGGTCTTCATTGAGGTTGTGTTGTGGTTACCTACATACCAAATTTCATGACTCTAAGCCTAGCGGTTGTTATTTCGAGATTTTATCCCTATCCCGTGGGAATATCGGGAGAAAAAGTATCCTATGTTTTAATCCAGGTTATAAACTAACTTTCCGCCAAATTTCATCCAAATCCGTCCAGCCGTTTAAGCGTGAAAAAGTAACAAACATACTCACTCACTCACAAACTTTCACATTTATAATATTAGTAGGATGACCTTGAAGGCTCAAAACTAATTTAACGTCTTTTTGGACTGTCAAGGTTTACTATATCTATGTACAGTCAACCAATTTGGTTAACGTGGAACCTTGTCACAATGAAGTGGGAGGGATGCGTTGACCAATATTGTTTATATATATATATATATATATATATAAACAATGGTTGGTTGGTAGCTTTTGCCCGCGGCTCCGCTCGCGTGGTATTCGGTTATCGCGCGCTGTTCCCTCGGGAACTGTGAATTTTTCCGGGATAAAAAGTAGCCTATGTCACTCTCGGGCCCATAAACTATCTCTATGCCAAAAATCACGTCGATCCGTTACGGCGTGAAAGACGGACAAACACACAAACACGCTTTCGCATTTATATGGATGACAACTGCAGACATTTCGCCAATCAGGTTCTGTTATTCACGACACTGGCGGTAGTTGCCATGGCGAAGTACTAACACAATATACGTATGTGAAACTGTCAAATAGAATTTTCCTATCTTAACTAACTTGAAATTTTGAACTTTAAAATCAGCTGGCATGTTATGGGACACATGGTCGGCGGTGATTGCTTTCCATCAGGTGGCCCACCTGCTCGTTTGTCCTCTATCATATACATAAAAAAACTCACGCCAATACTGAAGAATTCATCATAGTACATGTACACGGACAGAAGTCTCTCCGCAATCTCATTCAAATAAAACGACTCCCACTACGGCTCTATAAAGTGTAATTCCGATCACACAGCTCTAATTTGCCTACAGTCATATATTCAAGTTGTTTCTCTTTTTATCGTGTATCTCGTACCTCTACTGACTACGTCATGTATGTCATCTTATTAATAAAACTGATACCCCACATATGTCCCTATATGTACCTACATAATATAGGATGTATGGTATGGACCAAAGATACTGATGATTCTGACGTTCCTTTTGTTATCTGTAGTTGTGTTTGCTTATTTTCGATTATTTTTACCGTATACCTAGCTCATTGTGATTGTACAACCGCTTTGTATTAGGTTGATTTTCTTATTGATGAGGAAAAGGTGTTTTTTTAAGTAAGTATATAATTATTACTCAATGTTAAATTTTAAGAACTGCCCAAGTACATGTCAGGCACGCAAAAAATTTACGATTTTTACATGCTAAGATTGTCTGAACTAAGCCGCCCTCAGATGGGCATGGTGAAATTATAAGGTTTTTGTTTTTGCTATTTTGACTATGGACCCCTTAAAATGGGCGTCGTAATGACGGTAATTCGACTAGATCGTGTTGCCATCACCGTAACACAATGTACAGTGTAAAACAGTTTGTGACACGTAACAGCAGTCATTTACACTGTCATTATCGTTCGGTATATTTGCACTTAAATACATCAGCGGACGTCAACTGATACTTTGTATTTGTAGGACAACATAATGACCCATTATAATTTTAGGTTTTTAGGATGTTGTGTTGTCGATCCAGTCACATCGCATTCATATGTGGTTGCATGTATACGCCAGTAAAATAACCCAATTCCCTGGCGTATGGTCAGAATAGGTACAACGTGGTAATTAGTTTATTAAATTAAATGAATGTATGTAAATGCTATTAGCTTTGATTAAGTATATACAAAGTTAAAATTATACCTATTTACGAGATTTTTTCCGACCGTACTTTCATTCGCATCCCATCTATGGTAGCACGATATGACATTTGCAAAAATTGCAGGTTAAATAAAAGGTTAGAAATAATAAACATTTGTTTGCTATACAGCTATTGTATTGCACAGCCAGGGCTCGTGACCATTACGGTAATAAAAAGTACAACATTCAAACAATATAATATTTTTCTTTTACTAATAATTAAGCTTTTTTACCTTTGGTCTTTATGCTCTTTACTTACATAAACATATTCCTACAATTTAAAAGTACATATTCAATGCCACAGGGATTTGTGACAGATAAATAAATTTAAATACCTACCATACATTTATAATGTTCATACCTACTTTATCTGCTTTTAATACTTTCGGTTACCACAAATCAAAGTTTGTAATCAAGCTTTGGTGTTATTAAAAGTCTGCAACCGGACATTTACATCAAAATATAAAATTGTATGATTTCTAAAAATATAATGACTGAATTATAACAAAAGTATTAGGTATATCTGCCGAACCGACAATCTAACTAATTAATTTAACAATATTTAGAGGTCTTATCTACAAACGGCAACACGTAACAGATCAATCGTGCAACATAGGATTCGAACAACGAGTGGGTTACGAGTTTGTGTGTAGCAGATGCCACAAGCCGTGACGTGCCGTGACTTTTTGACAACTAATGTTAACAACCACCACAAACCATTAACTTCAGCTTATAAGAATAGTGATAACTTCGAGAAGACAAAAATTTGCTAGCGAACTAATGTACACCTAAAAGGTACAAGCTACACTTTGTTCTTTGAACAATTAAAACACACACTTAACAAAATAGACATCACTAATTCACTTATTATTATTGGCAGCATATATTATATAGCGGCGGGTCTCTGACTCAAGTTGACTGAACCTATATCTGTATTTACGAAATTGGAATAACCACTTTAGCCTGTGTATCTAAAGTGGATATTCATATAGGAGGTTAGACCAGACACCCGTCTATAGGTAGACCCATACATTTTATGCGTTTACAAAACTAATAAATGCTTTGGAGTATTTATTGAATAACAACATCCTATTTCTATAGTTGGCCTATAAAGAATTTCCTAGTAATATACTTCCTAATGTCAGCAGTAAAGTTGCGTGTAGCACCGGTGTTTTCGTTGCACTATTGCATAGGTCGCCTCTGCAATAACAGAGAACGGTTTTGGTAACTCTATCGCCGTTGCTCGGATCGTCGATACATTTTTCTTCGTATGGTTCGTAGACTTTGTTGAGGACCTCCCATCCTCTGTTTACCTTTATTTGTTCTCCCTCAGTTGTTTGAAAAGCACAGCCCCGTTGGATGCCTCTTGTAGATACTGAAAATATGTTACTTCATATATTACCTAGTTATTGTAGAAATACGACAAAGATTAGAAATCAAAAACAAAACTTTGACACTTAAATAATATGTATCATTCTCATCCAAGATTGCTTCGTAGGTTTGCGTAGGTTTCCTCACGATGTTTTATTTAGCTCGCTACCGTAGTACCTACTACGTATAAAAACTTTAAATGATTTTATTTTGAACCATGAACGCTATCTCTCTCAACCTCTGTGGAGCTAAGGCAAGGCTTTGAAAAATAAATTAAGTGTTGAATATGATGTAGTTAAATTTACAATATTTACAGTAATTAATTATAGTTAGTTATTTATAATAACGGATGTGGAAAGCTACGTAGGTAGGTAGGTACTTGAGCAAGTAATAATTTATATTTTTTTCCTTTTGCAGTAATAATAAACATGGTCTATGTACAACGAAACATTAATTTTGCATTTTGGAATTGCCACCTACATGTTAGGTACCTTTGCTGTTTTCCTGGATGAAGAAATAGTGTAGTGACTCAATTCGGGAATCCCTTAAATATTTATCCGTTGTCTATTATAGTGCCGTTAAATAGAGTACTTTACTTATGCTGGATTTACACGAGCTTAGTAGCTAATCATTGATACTAGACATATTGTATGAGTGCTTAGTATTAGTGCAACTGCAAATGCAAATGGTTTGAACCCGGTCCTGTTTACTAAGCGAAAGTTGCCTACCCCCATCTAAAAATTGGATTAATCAAAGCTGCTGAAGTGTTTTGTTTACTTTATTTTCCCACTTTTATATCTAGAAAAAAATCATTATGACGTTAGAAAGCTACTAACTATATACTAATACTATTTTCTAATGCCAATGTGTAGACGGCTACTTGTCATACTGCAGACAAGTCCCTAATCAAAAAAAATGTTTACATGTTTTGTTTTGTATTATACCTTTTTTTTTTTAATTGTTTATTTATAAATTGTTGTTTTGTTGGATTGTCATTCAATCTCTTTCTCTCTTCTCAGTGTTTGTCTTGAGCAGTGCCTTAGTGTTTAACTGTTATACTGTGTAAGTTTCTTTGAAATAAATAAATAAATCACTTAATACTAACGACAAGTACTAAATTCATGTAAACCTAGCATTAAATACATATTAAAGACCCAATACTCGACAACAAACATTCGTATTTTCATGCAAATATCTGCTGCGACCGGGGATCGAACCCGGGGCCTCAAGCTTCGTAGTCAGCTCAAACACTTTACACTGACTTGGACACCAAGCCCTTGATTTAGTTGCTAAGTCTTGTCAACTTACGTCCACTCCCGGTATCGAACGTGGTCACTCTCTTGCTGCACATTGTGGATCGCGGACACTCAGTGATGAACCGCTCGGCGGTGCTGGCGTTGAAATTATCACAGACCTCGATGCGGCGGTGCATCGAATATTCAGCATCGCAAAGGTAGCAGCGTATACCCGATGACACTAGAACAAAGTATTAATATAGGTACAGTTCGAAGAACGCAATTAGCTATAACGCTCAGTGCGTTCCTTTCTAACCGCAGTAAGAGAGACGCGATAAGCGAAAAAAAAACAGGCAAATGCGAGTCGGTTTCAGGTAGTAAGGGTTCCATACAAATTTATTGGTATCTATGAATGAATATACAGTGTTAGCGAGCCCTTCTCCTTAGCAAAATGGATGCAGTGTGGGATCATTTCAGATGGTTACTGACACAGGCAGACATGAAAAATTAAGATTTTCAGATTTTTCTTACTGGGTTTGCCGACCAGACAACCAAAAGTACCCTCTAGGTGTACCCTATTTCACTGCTTCAAGGGGTAGCAGACCGGAGAATTTTATATTATTTTCAGCTTCCACGCGTTACTGAGAAAAAGGGTATTGACAGACGGACAGCAAACTGATCGTATAAGTAAGAGTCCAGTTTTTCCTTATGATTTACGGACCCCTAAACATTACTCACGTCCTGTCTCTTGCGTACCTTGCAATGACAGCAATCTGAGGCTTGAAATCTGTGTGGGTTTCACAGTAGGGATTGCGTGCGAAATTCATTGTACAATTTATTCTTAGAACGTTCTACGGTGAGTCAAGATTCAAAATGCTCGATAGTACGCCGTTGACACTTTTAACTGATCGTTCTTGCACCTTGTCACGTCGTGTAAATCAACAACAGAAGTGCATGAACGGTTGCGGTGCTCAAAGTGTTACACCGCTCTTGTTACCTTAGCAAAAAGTCGTTAATAATATAATTTCAGTACCACATCTGTCGATTATACTCTGTTATTACTCGTATAAGGAAAAAAGGAATATGCAAAACCATAATAGAATAGACACTGGCCGTTAGATTTAAATTCTACCTACTCAAGGAGGCTTATCCTTGTCTAAAGCTTAAAGGCTTATGATGTGGGAGGCCTATATCCAACAGTGGACGTCGTACAGCAGATTGATGATGATGATGAATAAGGCTTATCTGTCTCATGTATATTCTCTCCAGTGCCTACATTGTGCTAAGATAGCAAAACGCGATCGTAATAAAAGGCTAAATCCCATTTTGTATCCATAAACAAATATACAGACAAAGAAACGCTCACACCGGACTCCCAGCCAAATTTTTTAAACCTTATTTGACTCTGTCTTCTTTAGGATTTGAACCTCAACGCCACTGGACCAAGCCAACAGGTCAGTCTCATTATAGATGCCATTTCTTTGTATAAACTATTCCAATTTTTTTTTATTCGACTGGATGTCAAACGAGCAAGTGAGTCTCCTGATGGTACGAGATCACCACCGCCCATAAACATCTGCAACACCAGGGGTATTGCAGACGCGTTGCCAACCTAGAGGCCTAAGATGGGATACCTCACGTGCCAGTAATTTCACCGGCTGTCTTACTCTCCACGCCGAAACACAACAGTGCAGGCACTGCTGCTCCAATTTATTATACCTAACAAAGGGGTGGTAAAATTGTACAATATCATTTTACTTTATACTTTGCCCTATTTTATTTTATTTTCGTATTGGAACCACAGTCAAAAGTATAATGGACCCATGCAGTTTATTAGGGAGTCTAAATTTGAAGTGCGCGCATTGGCATGCACCTGATTTTGTTGCGCGCGCGAGTTGACTGACCTGCCACTTATTAGGGTAATTACGAACCTAACTCCAAACTGTACTTGCGTTACGGAAACTTTCTAATGTGATACAACATTTTGTGAAACAAAATATTTCAGAAAAAAAAATCTTAGAAAAATGAAATGTTCGGTCTCGTATTTTCGTTAGTGGGCACTGTGGGAAGTGTTCCAAGGGTTGACCCAGTTTAAAAGATAATACAAGCTCTTTATGTTGATGTATTTGTCACTAATTCAGTTTTTTTTGTTACTTACTATTGTTCGTATGTATACAGTTCTCATTCTGAGAGGCACAGCCGTGGGAGGTATAACATGGGCTGGGATGATGATGATGATACAGTCAGTTGCATGTAAGTTGTCTTCAAATTTTGGTAGTCGAATACACACACACATAACACTTACATGGCACTTGAGGTATCCCATCTTAGGCCTCTAGAGGTTGGCAACGCATCTGCAATCCCCCTGGTGTTGCAGGTGTCTATGGGCGGTGGTAATCTCTTACCATCAGGAGACCCACTTGCTCGTTTGCCATCCAGTCGAATAAAAAAAAAAAGAGTATCACTTGCTTCCATTGATCGGATTGACTTGAGATTTGGTACCTGGATATAGGTATAGCCTGGGTAGCTAGGATAACAACCAAGTACAGTCAGTAAAAAATATTGTATTAAGAATGTCATTTTTAACAAAAACAACAAGTTTCTTGGAAAATACATAGGTACCTAACCTATGTTAAAATACAGAGAGATGCTTTTGTATAGCAGCAGCGTAATGCGAATGCGAAGCATCTGCATACAATACAATGTTATTGTTTAACATCGCTGTCATTATGCAAACTACCGAATTTCATACAATGACGGGACAAGACGTTATGATAATAATTTAGAGTACAAATTGCGGAAAAAATATTTTCTTTTATCGTGTTTAGTTGACCGCTCAATCATATAGATTCGAGGTTAGTGGTTCACAATTTCCTGTTGTCACTATCTGCTAAGTAATTCCTGATTTATAAAGTGTATTTGCTCTGGTATAGTAGATTTTCGGAAGAAGTCGCCCGCGACTATGACTGATTTCATCGTATTATTTATACTAACCGTAGTTCTCACATATTGTTATTTCCTAAATTGAAGGAAAAATAACTCAATTAATTTCGCGTTTAGTTCATTTAGCCGGTACTTACAATTTATTTACACTGTCTGGGTCAGCACTTATCTAGTAGCTTCATCGTCGAAAATGTCATATTTATATTCTGTCTATGGAGCCACGGATCCCACTATTGAATGTAAATTGGACTTTTGGTTTGGATTAGCCTTGATTAACGCCTACCGCGACAAATCTATTGATATGTAGCCATATGCGTCGTGTTGAAATACTTTGATAGTGATTTGTTGATAAAGATAAAAATATTTTACGACCTACAATACGCATTGGTATTGCTGATTTTTCGATCCGATCCATTGGATCCGTTATTTTTTCCATATGGCGAGGTTGTTGAATGGTTTTCTTTGTATGCCCATTTTTCTGTATTATTATTTGCTCTGTATTTATCAAATCCTTGAGGTAACTAATTAATTATCATAAAAAAATTGCCAAAAGCAAGACCGCTATACTTCGTTTTTTTAGCATTAGAAAGAAGTTAAGCTATCTTGATGTGTCTTTTTATTGAAAAACACTTGAAAAATAAGTCACAGCAAATATGTACCTAACAATTAGCAAGGGCATATACTTAATCATTTACATGCTTTTGGTATCATAATAAGTTACTATTTTTTTTAAAACGTTTTTTAATAAAAAGACGCGTCAAGATTGTTTACCCTTTTTGTACCTAATGCTAAAAAAACGAAGCATAACTAACTAACTAACGTACTGATTTTGAAATAAATTTAATTTTGTAAACTTCTATAAGTTAAGATGTCGAGTGGCCGAAGTACTTAAATAGGTTTGGGTAAATTACCTACCCTGGCTAAAACATGGAGTGCAAAATGCAATATGAATTTTAAGTTCTTCGAACTTCACAATTATTGACCCTTTTTTAAAATCAAGTAAATTTGTACTCCGACGTAAAAAAAAAACTTCTGTGTTATTTTTAAACTTTTGCTTTAATATAACTCAATCTAGATGTTTCGTTTGAGTTCCAATAGGTGGTAAGTAATTTAATTTAATATCGTAAAATAGATAAAATACTTACTTTTTACTGTCCACAAAAATGTTATAAAAAACAGTGTCAATTCCATATTTATAAAACTATCTATTAACACAGCAATAAATCACCACTAATGAATAAATACATCCGTTATCTTGGAGGAAAAAAAAAACACATTTGTCTAACATTGACCGCCGTATGTATTTACAACCGCGCGTTCGCAACGCATGTGGCCGAGTCGGCACTGCTCCCGACTGATATTGGCACCTCCACATTCAAGTCGTGAATCACAGGAAGCCAGCCCAGTGGCAAAACGGGACATGTCCAAATATCGACGGAATACGGCTCTTAAGCCCGCGCACTGTGAACTGTGAATCACTCGATCAATGCTGGCGCCGGCCTGAGACCGGCCCAACTTTTGCGGATTGCTTTTTGCTAATACGTTTTTTCTGCCACGTCCTTCGATGCGCTGTTTTTATTTTTATCAACAGATAACACTGCGCTTTGTAAAATGCACAACGGTTGTCATTAATTGTCTTTAAAATACTAAAATTTTGAATTGCAACATTGTGAACGTTCGAGGTCGTTCACTTTGTGCACCATCTGCTAAGATCACGTTTTATTAACAACGAAACGTCCTGATCTGACCTTGGCATTAAGTTCGCGAAATTTCATCAGGTAATCTTGAGTCGTCTGGCCTCTTTTAGTTCGTTATTCAATAAAATAAGCCTTCTAAAATATAAAATGAACGTTTCCAGACTCTGCGGAAAGTTCATTGATCACTTTGTTGTGGTTTGCAGGTGTTATGGATATGGACAGGTGTTCTGGGAATACTAAATTAATAGCGGATTCCTAATGTCTGCGTAAACGTTGCCGTCGTTCATAAATTTAAGTTCCTCTAATACATACCTTCTTACATTTAAAAAGCTAATTTCGAGCGAGTTCAATGCTTTATATCCTTTTATTTATGAACCAACATCATCATTTACCCGGTGGCTTTACAGTGTAATAAAATATTTAATTATGATTGCTAATTTCTACAAAAGCGTCTGTGTTATATGTTTTTTATAGCAATATCCACTTTGCGGTTTGCGGCAACCCATTATAGGCTTGTGAAACATTAGTGATAATGGTGCTTGTCATATCCTTTAAATGCCAGACCTGATAATATTTACTATATTTAAAAACATCATTATTGTGCCAATTTCAACGAGTAAAGCAAAAATGTTTATAATGAAAGTAAAACAAAATTTCTTGTCCGCATATAAAAGTAATTGGTGCACCCTTAGGTAGATACGCTCTTGTCGAAGGTTAATAAAGTTTTTAGGAAGATTTACCTGTGGCTTCGCTTACATGAACTATTAGGTCGTAGCAGTTGAAATTAAATTCTGGGATTAAAAAAAACCGGCCAAGAGCGTGTCCGACACGCCCAAAATAGGGTCATTACGAACATTCCGTAGCCATTACGAAAAAAATAAGTATTCAGTAGTTCGATTCAGTGATTTGTTTGTGAAATATTCAGATTTAAAGTGCAAATTTTCATGAAAATCGAGCGAATTTGAAGAAACTTTCAAGGAAAACTATAACGGCCAAGTTTGCTTGAGAATTATTGAACATGAAACTACCGTGAGACTCACTCATATTAAATGATATTGTAACGGATAACTCACGTCTTAAACCGAGTTTAGCTCGACATGTTTCGGGCTATTTCGTAGCCCTTCTTATTAGTAGCAGTTTATTATTAGTAGTCTTAGGGGCTGTTTCACCATCCATTGATTAGTGTTAACTGACGGTTAAAGGTGATGATCACATTTAACCGTCAGTTAACACTAATCAATGGATGGTGAAACAGCCCCTAAGAGTAAATAGCAGCCTAAGGTGTAAAATATACCTAAACTTGGAAGATTTCGTATAAAATACGAAATCCTTAGAAAAATATTACTGAAATTATTCGTAATGGCTACGGAACCCTATTTTGGGCGTGTACGACACGCTCTTGGCCGGTTTAGTGTAAATAATCTATACATATAAAATGCTTTAGAATAAATACTGTTTAAAGGAATCTTGTTGCTTAACTGAACTAAGGTAGAGTCGCGACGTATGTAGTTACATTACATATGTGGCAATCATTTCTGTCGACCTAGGTATGCTAAGATAGCAACTCCGCAAGTCGTTTAATCCTATAAAAGAACACATGATGCAAGATAACTCTTTCCTTGAGTGCAAAAGCTCTCACAGTGCAGTGTCGGTAACAATAACAATAACAAGCATGTTATACTTTGATTTTGGCAAGCAACTCTCTAACATTAGGCGAGCGAGACTAACTGCATACAATTTTGGCACCGAAAAATATGAAGTAATGTGTAGAACAGAAAATACCCCCAAATGTGGTTTGATCGTAAAAGTAAACAGCCTCAATTACTAACGAGTGTTTATTGTCTCGGATTAATTACAGTCCAAGCAGCGCTTAGGATAATTAACCTTGATATGGAGATATTTCCTTACATTGTAATTTTTAGGGTTAGGTATTTTATCAGTGTCCGTCCGACTAAAATCCTCAATAAAAATAGCTGTGACAGCAAATTCTACTAGTCCTACATACATTATAAATATTATTACTTTGTTACCTGTCTGCCATGACTCAAAGACCAAGACCATTTTTAAAGCACACGCACTTGGCAGTTTCTTTGTTAAGGTGGTAAGAAAACCCTTCATTCGCTGGCCCGACTCGCACTTGGCTCGTTCTTTACTGTCATAAACACACCCTTTTTCCATATATGTATTTAAATGCGTGTTTAGAGAACGTTGACTTTTACTCTATTCATTTTAGGTGTCGGCAGCAGCAGGGTGTGCCAAGCGATTCGTAAATGTGCGAAGTTGTCTGATCATGAATCAAGTATAGCTTAATTAGGCTAATGAAAATAGATAATTTCAGTCGTCGCCTAGTCATAGTTTTAATTAAAAAGTCTAGGCAATTAAGGATTTAGCGTTAGGTAATAAATATTGAGTTGATCACATTTGTCTTCTTTTAATATTACTGTGGAATTTCAGCAATATTCCTGTGGACACATTTTTCGCACACGCACGCACACGCACGCACTCATACACGCACGCACGCAAACAAGCAAGCACGCATACAAAGTTTAATATTTAGTTGGATTCAACCAACTTATTTATGCGATGTTATCACCATAATACTTACTTAACCACCTCATTCAGTATTCAGTTACTTGCACCACCTGTCAATCACATAACAACATTACATCTAGTAGGAGCTGTTCGACATAGAAAAAATGTATTAAATTACTTATGATATTTAATAAGCAAAAGGTTATCTAACTGTGTAAATGGGTCAAGAATAACAACGAATCAGTTTATTGTCTTTATTATTTCCAATTCACAAAGCACCTGTCTTTGTCACAATCTTGTTACATACACATACATCGCTGCGCTTGTTGTATGTTGAGCACTTTGTGTTGAATATTGCGATATATAATAACTACAGGTAACAATAGGATGGGGGGTTATGGCATAACATCTCCAAACGGTAGTAAATTTATGTCGTGTTCGTGTTAGCATAACAATGCAGTAATAACTAATAGGCGTAATTTACTTTGTCTAACAGATGACTATTGCATTATTGTGGGACGTATTTTATACATAAACAAACTTTATCCCGCGGCTTCAATTCTGTAGAAGAATAAACCATTGGCTATGTATGTGATTAGTGATTACATGTGTATGTAAACTCTTTATTGTACAAAAATAGAGACACAGATTAAGTACAGGCGAAACGTTTGATTTCTGACCCACCGTAGAACGTTTTTCACAGTAAATGCCATATTAAATTCCCTTGTCAAGCAATGCGATGTCACTATGACTTTTTCTATGAAAAGGTTTCACAGTGGCTCACGATTCAGTTGGTTCGAGTGTACATTCGTTGAGATACATTAACAAAGGTTAACTTATCACTGAGGGATCTCTACAAGTGAACCTTTTTTTGTCACTATCCCGTGGCAATTTCGAAAAATACTTTCTTAGTGCCACTGTAAGATCCTTAAGGAATATGTCTGCCAAATTTCTAGCGCGGTTTGAGCTGTACTTTATTAATTGTCTGTCGATCGTAAGAGCGCAAAAGTGGATATAAATAAGATAAATACGTTCCAATTCCAATGCTGGACCTTCTCTTAAGATGAGAGGATTTGAGGTGTAGTTCCCTCGTGAGTCCAGGTCTACGTTGAAGAAGCTGATTACAATTTTTAAATGGATTCCTCACATACATAAACAGACCTTAATTTTTTTTACTGAGGAATAACCAACCTGTTTTTCGCATGTTCTTGCTAAGGGACTGATTACTTGATGAATGAGTTACTGAGTGTACTTCGACAGCTCATTGCATTGATACAATAATTCCTGAAACTGCCGCTGAATGGTAATGTGATAGATGTATTAATTATCGAACAAAAAACCCACGTCACTTTCATCTCGTGACTTTGTAATGGCATGTGACTCATTACGGTCATTGCAGCATTTTAGTCATGCATTTTTGCACTTGGATCGATAATATGATATATTTATGTTCGAACAAATGGACTGCTTTTTTTGCTGCACGAGACTACATTTTGAACAGAAGACAAGGTACTACAAACCTAATTGAAATATAATTAGAAAGTCTTAATGATTTTTCCTTGTATGGCTTGTAAATATTATGTGGAAAGGTTCCACATGGCGTATGTATGTATGTAAACTCTATATTGTACAAAAATAGAGAAACAAACACAATTTACAAACGTTGAGATACATGTACAAAGGCGAACTTTGAGTGGATGAAGGAGCATTTAGTTAGGGACCGACAAAGAGAGAGTTTAAAATTCAGAAATAGTGGAAGATACAATTGAACTAGTTCTATTGCAACACACACATCTTTGGTCCTCTTGAATTGTGCCTTTACGAGTATGTAGAGTTTACATGATTGCAGGAAAAATAGCGCGGTTATTATTTTCAGATAGTTGTGATATGTAATGTCGCATAAACTCGTTTTTTTAACACTCTACCTTGTTTTAATTTAAAACTTCATAGATTATTTACATTTAAGCATTATTATACATATTTACAATTTGGCGTCACAGCATATACGTTTCCAAGCAACTAAAATACAGTTTGTATTTTCAAAGCACATTTAGAGTTTATTCTTCGTCTTACTGACATGGCTCTTGAAAATAATTTACTCAAGTAATCGTCCAATAGTCTAGCAAGTATTCAATAAATAAAATAAAAAAATGGTTATACAGTACGTATAGTAACACTATAAGTAATCATCCAAATATCACATTTATTGCATTACACCACTCCACATTTCGATTGACTCAACCTCGCGTATGAAATTTAAGTAGGTAATTCGAATATCCATTTTAGATACACATCCTAGTAGATATTCCAATTTTATAAAATTTCATATAAATACAAGAATAAACTATCATATTTTTTTAATATTACATATTTGATATATTTCATTTTGAATTTTTACATGAATATCTACAGAAACCAAAATGAATGGTAAAAAAACTAAAATTATTCATTTTTGGCCAGTTTCCTGACTTTCTACCTCATGGTACCCATTCAATGATCGGACAACAACTTTATTATAATTTCTGGCAATTTTGTGCCAATCTGAACGAAACTGTTGCTCCGTATCGGCACTGCGACCCCTTTTGCGAAATTTAGCCTTCATTATAGCCCAGTAATGTTCGATCTGGCGAAGATATGGACAATATGGTGGATTCATGTCTTTCGCCACGAAACTCACGTTATTGTCTTTGTACCATTTTATCACCTTAGCTGCGTAATGTCATTTTATTCCGCACTAGCAAATTGCCTTCCAGACCATGATTTTTTTGCCGAACTATTTAACAAAAATGGATTTTTCGGACTGAGTAACCTCCGATCTCTCAGGAACCGTGTATGTAATACTGAGGAGCTGGCAAAGACTTGTTATTCAGTTTTACATTTTTAAATGTCAAAATACTATCTTGTGCAAGTAAGAAGTTGTATTTATAATAAACTATACAGTCTTTACGAGGTTGAGTCAGAGACTCGTCGATTGTTATTCTCTGAGGGTCACTTGCATGGTTGGATTTAGAAATTAAAATATATGTCCCCATGGGTTAAGGATCACAATTTCCATATACATTTTACATATACAGTTATCCCGAGGTTGTATAGTTAACCCTATTTATTTTAAGAATCTAAAAACTTATACAGGGTGAAATCTAGGATGTAATACAAAATTAGTGTTTCGTGCTCAGTTAATGCTGGGTAATATAAGGTATTAACTCTTTTGTTGAAATAAGTCTGAAAAAAATTGTGGTTTCTATACATTATTGAAATAAGAAATCATGAACAATGTATGGAAACCGCAAATTTCATCGGACTTATTTCAACAAAAGAGTTAATGCATTATATTACCCAGCATTAACTGAGCACGAAGCACTAATTTTGTATTACGTATATTAGTACGTGTAGATTTCACTCTGTATGTATCACATTACCGTAACGTTACAGATGGGATAAGTATGAGTTCACTCGATGAGATTTGCTTAACTAACTAGACTAATGACTACCCACTCTACACATAAAGTTGGCACTGGTTCGTAGGTCGTTCCAGTCTATTCGAGACACTGAGACCTTCTTTATAAATAACTCGAAATTGCACATTTTTATGTCCCAAGTTAATACCTATATTCAATTGTCACTGTGTTGCTTTACACTGCTTCTATACCGTTCTTTTACAATAATGTCAAATCAACTTTCTTAGTAGGCATTGGTGTCCTATTTGTTTAAAAAAGGTTCTACGATTTGTGTAGTTCGATTCGACTGTACGAAGTTTATGGTTGTTCACTACCTAAGACTGTTGATGTACTTCATGAGATTGAAAACAACTATGACGCCCATGATGTCGGTGTAACCCTCGTGGTTAGTGTTGGCCGCATTGCAGAGGTCGCTACGACAGTAGCAATTCCTGAAATAAAAAACATAACGCCAATTATTATTACAGTTCACATCTAATTACTCGTGGGTCCTTTATTTATTTTTCAATTAAAGGTCCACGAACACGAACACAATGATATACGTTATAAGTCCGGGAAAAAGTCTAGGACCCTCTGGCTCATAAAAGCACACTTATGGATGCTTTTAAATTGCTTTGAAATTCATAATAATACAGTTCAATGACCTTCCTTTGACAGTAAACGTTTTAAATTTAGGATTCCTAACTTGTATTTTGAATAAATACAGTATTACTAACATTAAATTGAAATTATTTCACAACATTTTTTTCAGTTACTAATCAATAATCTTTCAAAAATAGAATGTAGTATCCATATTTTGTAAACAAAAAATATTATATTTTACTAGGTACCTGTGTTTAGGCCTAAATTGAGCATTTTCCATTCATTTTAAGTGTTGTTTGGCATAACTGGCAAGTTAGCGTTAATAAAAAAAAAAACGAAATATTATGTCAAATTTCATTCCCGGAATTGGCCGGAAACGTAATTCACTTCATTCATACTGTGTTGAATGTGTCAGATGTGTGTAGAAATGGAAGTCTTTAACCGTTAGTTTTAAAAAGTATTGTATAGATTCTATACTATAGAACGTTGCATAACTTGGTCTTAAAACGCGAGTTGGCGTAGGTAGCGATATGAGCCGCAGAACTCGCGTTTTAAGACCTCACTTATACAACAGTTGAATAAAATATTATTTAGTAATCTATTATAAATAAAGTATTTTTAAACGTTAACATTGACGGCTACTTCCGTGGGTATTATTTATTTATTTATTTTCTTTGCCAGGTGATCCCTGCTGTGTGTGACAAAATAGAACATATGAGGGTATTGTAATTAAATACAAGCTGTTTTTTTTTATATATAATGGGTAACTATTACATTTGAATCAGCAACAAAACTTAGTTTTTAAAATATTATTATGTAGTTATTATTACCTAGTTGTAGGCGTTCTCTCGCCTTTATCGTCCACGTCCATACATCCCTCCTTGTAGGGCTCCATGACCTCCATCTTGGGAGACCATTGTCCGTTTTTGTAGTCTTGGTACTTGTGCACCTGTGGCGCGCAGTCGCGGAGCACTCCGGTTATTCTAACTGGAACATATTGATAATATTTTTATGTACATATTTTTATAAAAAAGTAGGTAACTCTTTTTCTTAAGGGCGGTAAATAAGGAATTACAAAGGAAATTCTATTAGAAGCCTGAAGTCGAAGACTGAGGGCATTAATGAGTCGATTGTTCGTGATTCAAGTTCCGCCCGTGTTACATATAACTTTCTTTCAATTGTAAATCAATTTCTCTTGAAATAGAATAGTTAAAATCACCGATGTAAAATATTCCTTGATGTAATTTATTTAATTGATTTATTTTTGTGAACAAAAGTAGTAAGTAAATAAAGAAATAAATATCATGGGACGCCTGACACCAATCGACCTAGTCCCAAACTAAGCAAAGCTATAGATACTAGGCAACGGATAAACATACTTATATATATAAATACATACTTACATTAGTATATATATTAAACATCCAAGACCGAGAATAAATATTATTCATACAAATATCTGGACCGTAGGGTCATCGCCGCCCCAATGGGATATTCTGACGTAGTCAGGTTCTCTAACCACTTAGCCATCGGATGGCCATTTATTCGACCGTTTCAACCGTCTCATTTTTCTGGACACTTTTCTGTAAAAATGGTCGAATATTCTGATACAGTTTTTTAGTTGTCTGGTAGAAATACAGGAACTCTAACAAATACTCGAAAATAACATCAAAATCTACAGCCAATTCGTAAACAATGTGACCAGATAAATGAGGCGGTTGAAACGCTCGAACCGAATCGGGTCGTCGGGTCGGGTAGTGTTAAAATCATTTATATATTTCTCACTCACCTCCATTCTGTATGTCCAGATGAAAGTCTTGCTTCATACACATTGTCGAGTATGGGCAGTCGATGATAAAATTGTCAGAGTAATCGAAATGCGCGCAGAGTCGCTTGGTGGTGTTGAAGTAGTGGCCCAGCGGCGGGTTGATGAAGCACTGGTAGCATTGTAGCGCTGAACCTGAAAATTCATACAACGTAGCGTTATTGCGTGTGTTTGTAAGAGAATAATATTTAACTGCGAGCTATTAACTCTATAAACAGTCACACGACAAGGCCGTTGGTTGAGTGTTGAATGGCAGAGTAAATAAATAGTATCCGGTTGAGTACACTCGTCAATAGGTAATACGTAGATAACTTTGTTAACCATGATACAAGTAATCTTTTACGTTTTTGACTCAAGTTCTGAAAATCTCTTAGCTTAAGTATCAATCAATACATACTCGGAGAAAAGCAGCTTTCATAATTTCATTTTTGTTTAATAGCTTTGTTGAATTTTCCGGAACATTATATTATTCATAATGTAGTTTATGGAATACAGTTCTCATTTAATTTACTTCATTGTTTTATTGTTTAATTAGGAGATGATCGTGTTTTTAGCGGTTGTGTCTTGTAATTTAGGATTTCCATATCTTTTTGCTCGTACTTGTCACAATGGTAAAGTCAGTCATTAAACATTAAAACATCTGATGTGTAAACTGCCAAAATCTTTTTAGTTAATTCTTATTTTTTTTTGGTGGAACATAATAATATTGGTTCTTAAAATAAAACTGAAAGTAAGAAAGTTATTCGCTTGTCCTGTGTTTGTATATCAACGAACATGAATTAAAAACGAACGTCTCTCGGTTTTCGTCATTATGGTAGGTATGCATGTTAACGCATGCCGCCTCACTCGTTCGTGATCTTCACTTCACAAGCTTGTGTCGGCGACCTTAGTGCATCTTATACTTGACGTAATTCACATATTATGCTGATTCTTGGTCATTCATTAGTGAATTTTCAACACAAAATTTTACACCTTCAGATGACCTAGAAGCCTAATAATTGAAATATTCTTTCGTTTCGTTATTTCATCATTTATGTTCACGCTTCTCTATTGTTGTTGTTGATCAATGATCACACGTTTGACAATGGCATACCGTCGTATGTGAATATCTTTAGATTAATTAAGAAGCTTATTTTTTTTATTTTTTATGAATTTGCAATGTAAACTTGGGTTGTTATTATCGAATAATGTCGTAGTGTTAGCAACAGAATCTTCATTTTTATTTATCGGAGCGGGGTAACGTCTTGTTTGTTATCCCTAATTATCATTAGGCGTCGGCCAATGTTTTAGTTTAATTTCTTACCAGCGTGCGGTCGTTGACTTGTTTGATTACATCTGGTGACAAGGAAATAAGTGGGTACGAATGTTTTGCTAATGTATTTTTATGTTGCTAACTCGCAGTTTCGTAGCTTATCTATGAACTCTATGTATAGTGGGTAAGTATATCCGGAATTAATTTGAGTCATGTATTTCCAGTTTAATGAAACTGAGTCATAGAAATATCATTAGGCACCACGGCATCGTGGTCATTCTAGGTATAAACAGTACAAGTGTAGTAATCCTTGTCCTCTTTGACTGACCACTGACAGGCTAATATATTGTTATAAGTTAATTATTTTATTTCGCATTTCGTCTGAGATTTTATTTAACTAAAGTACCCACATGTATTTCTAAACGGTAAAATCATATTTTAGGTACAGAAATAATGCTCTGGGTCGTTTCTTGTGCAAAGGTGGTCAATCGCGATTCATCGGGGCAATGCGGCAACTGTATTGTATTTGTATTTAACTGACCTTAATGTTATTTATTTCAATTGTTGTAACAGAAATAACTAATTATAAATGATGCAAACACCTGGTCTAGGTTTGAAGGGGCTTGTTTCTTCCTCTGTTTCTTATTGTTTAGTAAATTCGTAGGTAACTAATAACTAGAGGGTCATGATATTATCAAAAATGACACACCAAATATTGTTTGCGTATGTATTAATATTGCATGCGTGTGCTATTGATCTGGATTATTATGCGGAAGACAAGAGTACCGTTGATATTGATAAAACTACGCAGGAAGCACGGAGAGTTGGAGATGAAATACAAATAAGTGCAATTATCGATGATACTACCACTGTTGTAACAACAGTTGACAATGAAAATTGCGTAACGCACAGCAAAGATAATCCACAAGATATTGATAATACTCCAAGTGTTGAGACGAGTAACAAAAGTACAAACAAAGGTTTTCCTGTTGGCATCTTTGAGGAATACGAATATATGTATGATGATAAAATTAATCAGTATAGTCAACCAGCACTACGACAAGAAGATAAAAATACATCAGACTTTCGTCATGTAAAAATACCAATACAAAATGATAGTGATAATTTAAGATTTACTGATTATATTAATTTATCACCTGCACTTGAAAGCATAATAGTCAAAGAGTCAATGACACCAAAACGGGTTAAAAGTGTCTGGTACGTTCCCGAAAACTATCCATGTTGGAATTTGCCGTTTGTATATGGTAAATTAGGCCAAAGACCACAAACTTCAAATGTTTTTGTTATATATGCAGGAGATCTATCTGTAGAACATGAGCCACCAGAAGATCAAGTAGAGGTATCCGGTGATACAGGATATAGCGCCGCCAATCAATGGTGTGAACAAGAACCTTGCTATGGAGATCATACCCTTTGTCTTTTTCCAGACGACAAAATGTCTGAGATATGTGAGGACTACTACAATGTGAGAAGTCCTAATATTTTGGAACAGACAGCTCTAGTTAATACCATAAATTCGATGAGAAATCGTGTTGCAATGGGTACAGCAAATGTTTACAGTCATTTACCTACCGCATCTAATATGGAACAAATAATTTACGACTATGATTTGGCGAAGATGGCTAATAGATGGCTTCGTCAATGTCTCCCAGGACCCGCTGCTTGTTCTTCTCTTCGTAATGATTTGATAACGCAGTTAGAATGCACAAAATCTGGCAAAGAATGTTGTTTGTTCTTCAATCCAACAGAAACTGAACCTAAGTGGTAAGTACTCGTAGGTAGTAGAATTGTGTAATATTTCTTATTGTGGTTTGTCTTTATTCTCTTATATTGCTTAAACTTTTACAGTGTACCACGTCCGGAATGCTTTGTTTCACCAATAATTGGATGTCTTCACGCATGGTTTTTGAGCGCTGGAAAAGAACTACAAGAACGAGATATTGAATGTGGATATATAAATCGGCTTACATTGAATACTGCCCAAATTATTTGGGCAGAGACAGCTACAATTGGTTGCGCCTATGCTGAACAATCTAATGGTGACATAAGAGTCGTGTGTAATTTTGCTCCTGGTGCATCATTCGTGGTTTCAACCAAATTATACTGTGGAATCATATTGCATTCAGATGTCACAAATCGCTTTGATTTGACTGGAGATGTAACTGATTTAAATTACTTATTTTCCCTAGGAATTCAATTAAACGAAATAGACGATATGTTACTAGAAAAGAGGACGACCAAAAAAGAAGATGAAGTTGCAGACTTAAAACCGCGTTCTAGCCGCCCATCTTGGGGTGTCAACAGTTTGAACAAGAAGTATACAAAGGGATCGATAAGGAAATTGGTTATGAATGGTTCACTTAATCTTGACAGAAACGGCACGTTGGGTGCTGTTGGTAGGTTAGTGACGAGATATTCATTCTACGAAGAAAGTGGGTCCAAGTGCGATTCAGATGATCCTGTTTATGAAATCGGAAAACCCGGTGCAGATTGTGTGGAAACTGGTAGAAAATTTACAGGACTTTGCTATACTTATCGAGATCCGTGTCCAGGTTATAGGTGGATAGCAATCCTAGCACCAGTAGCACTTTTTTCGTTAATATTGTACGATTTATTCAGCGGTGTTGTGAGACAGACTAACTTTTAACTGTGTAGGTACCTATTTTTAATCGATACGATAGCCCAGCTCAGGAATTCCCATACTGGGCGTTATGACGATGATTTTTGTATGTACCTATAGGTCCCGGCACGCGTATACCTCTAGAACTACATAACATACGTCTATTTTCTTTTCTAAGGGAACATTTAGAAACTACTTATAAAGGGAGTCGCAGTATTGATAAGATTGGGAACCCTTGGCTCGCAAATGGTTTGTGTCTCAGACTTCGAAGCTAGGAAGGAGAGAGTAGATTTGTATATAATTAGGTATAGGCAGCGACAGGTGGTAAATGTTGTTCCTCAATGTGAACTTTTTACCCGACTGCCCGAAGGAGGGTTATTTTTTTTATTATCTAGATGTTATCTTTAGTATACGTATGTATGTATGTAAACTATTTATTGTACAAAATAAATACTTATTTTATGTTGTAAAACTATCACTTGGACGCGGCATTTAATACATACCTTAGTGTTTAGTCGTTCTCATATTGTTCTTATAAGATCATATTTACTGTAATATAATTGACGTTTGTTTAGAATCATTATACGAAAGTGCTTGAGGGGCTCTAAATGAGAGAATACAAATACAACCTCATTGCCCTTGGGTGTTAAAGCATGTTTCGATATTACCAAACGCGAAGGTGGAGGTGAAAACCGCTGATACCGACTCCACAATGCGATTTTAAGTACCGGACGCCTTTTTTAAAAGGTCTAAAATGTACACTTACCGGTGGTAACCAAGGCCAAGACCGCGGCCACTACAGCGAGCACGCAGTGCTGCATACTTGAAAATTACTCAAGCAGTATATGGTCTTATGTAATTAGCGAACGGTCGACATAGCGCTTCTCATGCTAGGTCTTGGAACGCCTCCCCTGCTTCTTGACTGCAGATCTGTAGAAAGTGAAAAGTTACTGCTATGTTTACAGAGTATTGAAAAAAATATTTTGCTTGTCGAAACACATTATGTGCATAATATATTTTGAAAAATATGTGGGTATATTAAACAAGAAAAAAAAACATTTAAAATATCAAAAATAGACAAGTGACGTCTGACGGTCGTTTGAATTTGTAACAGTTACGGACAGTTTAACATGTCAATGTGCCGACTTCTGAGAAATAAACTTTTTTTAAATAATAAACGCGGGCTGTTGGTTATTTATTTTGGTTAAATTGTGATTTTTTAGTAATAAACTGCATATTTTCGTTAAGTATAAATTTTTTGTAAAGGTAGGTATGGTCAAGCGAATACTAAATTCTAAATCCATCCTTACCTACCTACTAATATTATGAATGCAAAAGTAACTGTCTGTTTGTCTGTCGGCACTGTAACTTCTTCACGCTTAAGTCGCTGACCTGATTTATATGAAATTAAGTATAGATGTAGTTTAGATAGTTTTTATCCCGGAAAATGCTAGTTCCTGCGGGATAGCGATAAACCTTGCCAGGTGAAATGATGGACAAACACCTAAAATTTTGTTTAATTGCACATCAAATTTTGCGACCTTGAGGGCTAAGAACAATTGGGTCAATTTTAATACAGCTGATCAAACTTAATCCATATTGTCTAAAAGCTAGCACTTATAGCGTTTGCGCTTGTTGTACCTATAATAGTAATCCGGCATGTAGCTTAAGTCGTGTTCACTGTTAATGCCGTTCTCAAGGTCCCAGCAAGTCGGAGCCGCACCTTTCGCCTTTAACTGTTCGTTAATCATTCATTATGTATGACAAAAAAAAAATTGTAACTGCGACATCGATAAGAGTGCATATTTTAATTTGAACAAAGTGACTTATCCAAAGTTAGTCAGTTACAACATAAGTGAAATTATTTTTTGTTCATTCACTTAACTTGACTTAATCTGTCATCGACCACATAACCTAAATTTTAAGTTTATCGTAATTAAGCGTTAAGATATTTTAGGCATGTAAAATTATATTTTAAATACTTATATGGTTTAATACGGAAATGTATCTTACTTACTGGTGCAGTTTCTTTCATTCTAAAGTCCAATTCAATTACACTTTTATGATTATTGAACAAAACCATAAACTACATTCAGTTTTTGTTTCTTAAAATTTACTGACAAAGAAATTCTTAAGTACCTGTTATATCGGTGTAACAAAGCCATGTTGAAAAAATTTAGTTTAAGGTTGCGCACTGCGCAGGCGCGAACCGCAAATTGTTTAGCAAAATTAACTTCATTCGACCCGTGACGAATCTGGTACTTCATTGACGACTTGAATGTCTGGCTTTGATTTTATAATAATATTTAAAAGGGCAAAGTCTACGTTCAATCTTGAATTGGGTCATCACATATGTATTTACTCTAACATTATTTACAGCTCCACTATCTTGAAAAACAACTGCTTATTTCAAAGATTCGCACATTTTCTGAATAGGTACTGTATTTCTTCTGCAGAGGCTTCATATTCATCAAGAGCTCGTGGAATTACGGGTGTAATTCCCTGGTATGACTAATCTTAAGTCTCGACACAACAGAACCTGCCGACCGAATATTTTATATATTTTTAGTCTTATTGGCAACAAGCTGTCCTAAAGAATGACTCAACTGAACAAAATATCCAGAAACGTGGTTTGCATGCACTCTTGCATCAGTGCTGTGCTCATAAAACCGAGGCTCACTACCTATATTGCAACCTGTTTAGATCTGGACTTTAAACTGTTGAACTATGTCATATTTTCTCTTATGCACTAAACATAATGATTATGTTGAGCTAATTGGTCGGAGTCTGTAACCTGGCTAGAATGCTTTGCATAACGACTATCTTGTCAAAGCAAAACGCTCGAGTTAGTAATGCTTGCACTGACTAGTTGCTAATAGTGCTCGCTTAGAAAATTATTGAAATATGCAAGTTTATATTTCTATGGAATAAACAATTAACACAATAGAGTTCTCTTCAGCTTCTTAAGCTGAAAAAAAAAACTAATTATTATTAAAATAATGAAACACGCGATCGTAAGGTGCACATATGAACGCAAGCATAATTCATAGTTTTAATTATTTTTCTCACGATAAATGTTAAGTGCGTTCGGTTCAAAGCTATTGATAACATGAACACATATTTCAGTGTTACTTGGTTGAAATTTACAATTTAGCTAAAGGTCATATTAAATATAATGACCCGGATAACTCACGTCTTAAATCGAGTTTAGCTCGACATGTTTCGGGCTAATCCGTAGCCCTTCGTCTTCGGAGCAACTTAACTTCATTCGACCCGTGACGAATCTGGTACTTCATTGACGACTTGAATGCCGCATTGTCGCAGTTTTCTGACTACCTCAACACTTTGCACGATAAGGTTAAGTTCGCGGTGGAGATTGAGAATGATGGGCAGTTGCCGTTTTTAGATGTTTTGGTTATGCGGGGACCCTGTGGTAAATTGGAAACTACAGTTTATCGGAAGCCAACTCATACGGATCGATACTTGAGGGCAGATTCACACCACCATCCTTGTCATTTGTCTTCTTTGCCTAGAACGTTGATAAATCGAGCCTTGAATATTTGTGATCCAAAATTGTGGATCGTGAACTGAGTCACGTGAGACGGGTTTGGAAAGCAATTACAACTGAGGCAGTGCAACCGTGTGGTGAACGTGTCGACTCGTCAAAGACCGGTGGGAGCTGAGAGGGTTCCGGTATATTTACCGTATAAAAGGGGTGACGGATAAAATCGGACACTTGTTACGCCGAGATAAGCATCAAGTCGATTTTCCGTTCCGCGGAAAGTGCGTGAAGATCGAGATTAGTCGTCGGCCAAATTTCAAGATAGTGGTTGGACGGTACCTCCGAGTTGGAAAACGGTGTTAAATACTCGTGCTGCGTCATCGGTGTGTGTGAACGTACCTTTACACAGCGATGTTAGCTACCCTACATTTGACAGTTGTAATGATGAAAAACGCGGGTAGTTGTGTGCCGGTGTCAGTTTCGTCGGGTAGTCGCGCGAGCAGAGCGGCGGCGCGCAGTGCGCGTGTTGCAGCAGCCGCTGAGTCGCGTTGCCCGAAGACGAAGGGCTACGGATTAGCCCGAAACATGTCGAGCTAAACTCGATTTAAGACGTGAGTTATCCGGGTCATTATATTTAATATGAGTGAGTCTCACGGTAGTTTCATGTTCAAAATTAGCTAAAGGTCAGCAAATATGTGTATGTATGTATAAAACAACTATAAAGGTGATCATTACTATTTTTAAGGCGTTAGAGCGTGTTCAGATAATTTTGAACACCTTCAGTACTCCAAAATATCTAATGACGACTGTACTGACTGCGGTATTGAGAGTTGTTTGAATATCAACAAACACGTACAAATTAATGTACCGGGCAGCCTCTCCAATCATCATCCATTAGCGTCCCTGTGTTTGGGGTACCTAAGTACCTGACAACAGTGATGGCGCTACAATTGCGTCCAAACTGATCATTTAAAACAGTTGGTTCTATGATTTGAAAAATGAGTCAGCCGGATCAAATCCGATGCCTATTGTACAATATGAAGGTCAAACCATTACGACAATAATGAATGATTATTGATATACCCAATAGTATAAGTTACAATAGGCATGTACAATATGAACACTAATATTATACATATATAATAATATATTTATTGCTAAAGCAATCATCGATACATTTTAGACTTCTTGCTTTTATATTTCTAACAGTCTCTCAGATGATTTAACAGATAACATATCAGATGCGTTGTGACTTTGTCATATGTAAATGATCTCAGAAGTGAACGTACTGAATACCTCCCCGGGGGTCGACGCTGTTAGCAACTCCTACGCACATTCGTGCCCATACAAAGTGGCGTTCAATTCGCAGCAAATGTAGCTGTTTATTGATTGAAATTGCCAATCAAAGCGTACGACTCGAAGTTGCTATAAGTAGGTATACCTAACGACTTTATTAATTTTGGAACATTCCAGTTAGACGTGCAAATCAGTGCTAAGGTCAAGGATTGAGTTAAAACCCTTCCGTGCAAACGAGGTCGAGTATTCTTTTAATTAACAGGCATTATACGTATTCACGAAACATTACGTCAGTATTATGTTTGTTGTAATGAATGCCGGGCGCGTGACGAAAACGGGCCCACTGTCAGGGTTGCGAAAGTTATAGAAACTTGATCTAATGTTAGCCGAGGCCCGCAAAACTCGCACAAAAAAGCATGACCTCTTCGAGTTATGTCGCAAATACTTTATTGCTGCCCTTTGTTTATATTTCAACTGGAAAAACTTTATGGATTTTTTTTAATGAAGGATGTTATACCACCTATATCTAATTTACGTTCTGATATCTACTCTACATAGATTGTGAATAAAAGCAATTAGCATAAAAAATCTGGGTATAAAGAGATGTGTATGTAATGAAAAGATAACCTTTTCTGAAGGAATTTAGGACATTTCTTTCAATTCTACTTATTGAGTGATGGACAAGATAATCATATTGATAGGATAAGATAAGAGGTGCGTGTAAATAATGATGATACAACCCCTAATTTTTTTATATAAAAAATGCAATATTATACTCACTTGTCACTCTCATAATCCGAAAAATAACACAAGCAATTACATAAATTTAAGATTTCTTTCTAAGTCTCACTTTCAGCACATTTTATATTACTGAAAAAATCACACAAAAATGGTTTAAATATGAGATAGATAACTAACAACCATAATTCAGTGGCTGCTCTCGTCCACTTTTAACCATTTAACTCATATACGTTTATTTTTTGTCGAACTATTAGATTATTCACAGTTTTGTATAATAACAACACGCACGTGTTTATCGAGATCAAGTGTAGGACGCACGATTGTTATCCCAGCGTGCGTCTCGGTTCGATGTCTTGAACGGACTGCGTCGCCCGTGCGGTGCGGTGGATTTAGTTAGACGGCGTGTAAGGACCTCGAAAGGTGGCATTGTCGACGGACATTACTCAGCGCGTTATGTACGAGTATTGCTGTATTGTAATTAAATTTATCGTGAGACACTAGTTAAATTTTGTCTGATCTTGATTTATGTAACCGTTTCAACACTAGCCTCTTTCTTTACCTATATCTTTAGTTGGATTTTTGATATTACGTGTATTTTTGCGTAAAAAGCTATTAAAGCAGCAATCGGTGTATAATAATTGGCTATTCTATTAGATGTAGGTATATACAGGCTGGAAAGTTGAGATGGGTCAGCAAGGGCAGCTACTAGATCCCTGGCTGCAACGCGAAAATGCTCTTAGGAGACCTTTACTTACTTTTTGAGTGATGACAAGTAATCGACATTCACAGATTCTTGATAAAATGTACAGTCAGCGAGAAAAACGACAGATTTGACTTTTTTTAATGCCAATCGGTCCCATTTCTATCAAGGATTAAAACACTCTTTGAGACCAGTTGGTCTCAAGGTTAGAGTCACAGGTTAGAGTACTAGAACACCTACAATTTAAAGAAATATTTTCCATACAGTTCGTAGGGTAGTTTAGGGTACTAATTTGCAAAGTGAAACTTTCGCATGTTGTTTTTTACGAATATGAATCCTTTATGCTTAAAGAAAATTAAACAGTATCTAAACGACTAAAAACTGAACATTTTAACTATAGTGTCTTAACCCAGTATTGCTGCCCCATGTCCACTTTCCATTATATATCTAGTAATAGGTTTTATATTTTATTTATATCTATAAATAGTTTCTATTGAGGAATGGTGGCGACGAATGTATGACCTAGATAAAGTAAGCTTTAGGCACGAACTACACCATCATCATTACAAAACGGATTACGTCACTTAGGTATTATAAGCTCATAGTTAGCGCTCTTCGTTGCAACAAATGCTATCATCCGGTGGCGGTTGATATGGCGGCACTTTGCTGTGACAAACAACCAATTGATTGATAAACGTATCTGATAGAATAAGAAGACGACACCACAGATACCTTATTCGTGGAGGTATTTATTTTTTGGCAGCATTAAAAAGAAGGTATAGCAAACCCGTGTGGTGTCGGGTTAGAATAACACCTCTCCATTTCTTCCATGGATGTCGTAAGAGGCGACTGAGGACATAGGTTAAGGTACACCGTAGGCGACAGGCTAGCAACCTGTCACTATTGTACCGTTTTTGTCAAACTTAAGACCTAAAATTGCTAAAAGTGGCTCCGAAGCGGTAACGTTTCGTGTGATCTGCCTACCCCATTTGGGAATACAGGCGTGATTTTTATGTATGTATGTATAGCAATCTTGACCTGATTTTTTTTTATTAAATAATCTATACTTATAAAACAGTACCGTGACTGACTGACTCAGTGGCGGATTTATGTTTTTTAGGAGTGTAGGCCACTTTATATCCGCCGCCCTATGTAACTTTCTAAAATAATAATTTTCTCAAATCTGCCGCCCCTAGGCCGCGGCCTATACGGCCTATTGACAAATCCTGGACTGGACTGACTGACTGACAGACAACGCACAGCCTAAACTACTGGTGCTAGAGACTTGAAATTTGGCATCCATGTACCTCGAGTGTTGCAGAGGTGCACTAAGGAAGGATTTTTCGAAATTCTATCGGGATAGGGAAATATCTAAACTTTTTTCGTTTCTTTGTTTGTACTCGAATCTCTGAAACTATTTGAGCCGATTTTAAAAATTCTTTCACCGTTAGTAAGCTACACAATCCATGATTGACATAGGTTACCTTTTATCCGGGATAATGCAAAATTCCGCGGGATAGAAATAAGTGAATTCAACTTCGGGTCTGATTTTAAAACTTCTTTCACCAAAAGTAAGCTACAGTATTCCTGATTGACATAGGATACTTTTTTTGGGAAAATGAAAAATTCCCGCGCGATAGAAATAAGTAAATTCAACTTTGGCACTGCTTTTAAAAAATATAATTTTGATGAAATCGGTTTGTTTACACTTTCCATAAATTGAATTGGCATAACGTATCTTCTATATTAATAATTTCGTACCGGTCTACGGTAGACTCAAACGCAATGCACATCAAATTGAAGAGCGTAAAAAATTAGTCAATCCGAGTCGACAACTTGTAGGCGGAAAAATCGGATTATCGAGTATTTTCAATATAAACTTGAATAAATTACTAAGCGAACTAAACATGTCAATGTCATCACATCAAAGTGGCGTTAATGCCACGTTGGTGTCACGTCATCACGTGTCACAGGTGTCACAGGTGTGCATTTCGTTCTCCATTGTGACCTCTTAAGGGCCCCACACACGGTACGATTCGTCGATTTTCATCAGATCGATCGTACAGACGGATCGTACCGTATATGGGGCCCTTTAGGTCTAATTTCTATGATTATGAGACAGAGACATCATAGTTATTGGGCAAATAAGATTTAGAGAAATATCTACTAGTGAAATACCGATACAATCATAGGTTAGCTGTGAAAGTACGTTTGTGATAATATTAAGGTTGAGAATACGTCAGATTTTTCAATAAGTACGACAGTCTTCACACTGGCAAAAAAAAAATTTAAACATATTATTATGAGTCTACATTTTACCCGAGCGAAGCCGGGTTTTCATCTAGTAGTCAAAAAATGCCGTCTTAATTATAATCCTACCCTCCTAACTTACAATAAGGGACGTAAGGTGTCAAGGGTTCACTATGAAGAATTAGTCCTTTTGTGTTGGCAGGGTAGAATACACGTCGTATTGCTAAAATGTGGCTACCCGCAAAATATTTATGTTTTACCAAAGAGCATCGGATGGATGGATGGATGGAAGAACAAAAAAAAATAGTTTATATTTATAGCAATGTATTAAAATAGGTTATTTTCGGTAAACCGTAGAAGCTTCTATGTACTATTGGCAGGTATCCTAAATAAATTAAGAGTCCACCCACGCCAAACTGCGCGAGCGGTTTTGTACCTCACCCCCGCGACCCCTCTGAGATAGATCGCGTGCAACCGCGATTTGTTCGTAGGCGTTATCTGACAGCGACGCGTTTTCGCGCGCAGCGCGGCGAAATACGGTACCGCTAAAGTTTTTCAGAAATGTCAAAACGATCGTTTGTTATGGAGTTTGTATTGAATACGTCATATACTGACTGCTATGACAAGGCTATGACGTTACAATTTCCCACGTTCAAACTGATTCAATTTTATGTACTTAGGTACTTAGGTAATTCGTTTTTATTAACTTGAAAATCGCCTAAATTACGAAAAATGTGAAAATTCGGTTATTATGAGTATTTTCAAAGCTGCATTCCAATACAATACAATGACTCTTTATTGTACTCCGGTCTGAGTGGAGAGCCTTGGGAGAGGCCTATTATGTCCAGCAGTGGACGTCTTTCGGGTGACACAATACTAAAGTTCACCTTACTTTTATTTTCTTAGGTACACTTTAATTTAACTATGGCCTATGAAATACACCTACATTTCTAAAAGTGTATTAGTAATTTCTTGCTAGAGAAATACCTATATCAAAATATTAAAATTAAGCAAGATATATTTCTCAAAATGTAGACAAAACTGAAGATAACTTATAATACCTATACTCATTTAGGTAGTATACACTAAAATATGGATCCATTTGCAGATAGGTATCGATTTTTTATTTGAAAACCAAAACCTCATTTGCTTCGTACAGTCGGATAAAACATTCAAAGGACATAACATTGCCTGGCGGGCAATTTTTTCAATCACAAGTGGACATTATATTGAGTAAAATTACCACGTTTATAATTTTATAAAGCACTTACGTTTACAAACTTAAATTTTAATAACACAAAATAAACATTGTACTTTGCTCTGATAACTATTATTTTTATATGTTTTATGTACAATAGAGAGTTATATAAGCCCTTTATTGAACAAAAAAATACTCATTCGTGACAATCGATTTTATAAGAAAATGGCCCTAAGGCGAAGTTGACGGTTTTTTGCCCAAAATTCAGAACCAACATAAAAAATACAACCGAATTGATAACCTCCTCCTTTTTCTAAAGTCAGTTAATCTCAGGCTTCTAATAGACTCTCGTTAATAATCCCCTTTTTACAGCCCTTAATGCACAATGTACTTTTGTGTCAATATTAGTTCCAATTCCAAATATTACCCGCTATGATCCTGTTACAACAAGGCCATAGTCGGTAGGAAAATACAAACTGAAATATAGATGCACAGAAAAACCATAAAAAGAGACCAGCATCCTCAGCATGACAGAGGTGTCAACTTCTAGATTTTTTCTCGCCTGCTTGCCTAAATATCAAAATTTTCCAGGCGTTACTCCAAACAGGGGACAGGGGGTCCTGTCAAAAATCAGCAATTTGTATTCAATCAGTGTTCTATCAATGTCGTATGTATACAAACACCTCTATATTATGTTTGAGTTTTCTAATAATTTTATCATATTTATGAGTTAAACGCTAATAACCAATAACAAATTATAACAACAACAGTTTGTATATGACACTAAAACACCGATTGAATACAGAACTAGGCCACGTATGTCCCTTATTTTTAATAGGAAGTACCACCTACAAAACTTTGATATTTCGGCAAGTAGTAGGTCAATGTATGGTTAATTCTTAGAAAAAAAGTTAGAGGTGTCACTACTTCAAAACTAAATAAAAGAAATGTGTCTTTTTATTTGGTATTTTTTTTAAATTTATATGATTTTTGAGTGGCGATGTAAATCTATATAAAGAACAACTTTAAAATTTGCAACAAATCGCTTGATTACATACTGATAATAAATACATTAAAAAAACAAAAGTCAAGAACTGACACAAGTAGGATATTCATACTCAACATAAATATTCTTGGAGATACGAGTACTCGCAGAAAAAACTGTGCCCATTTGATAAAAGGGACGGCTTACTAGAAAAACCAAACTATGAACTGTTACCTAACGACTAAATGCAATCACTTTGTCTGAATTAATAAATTATTTACTATTTTAATTGTACTTTAGATTTATAAAACTGGAGTTCCAAGAGTGGAGAAATTACGTATAAAGAAAGAAAGAAGGATATTTTATTAACACTAATACAAAAAGCACAAAGTGCAGTATTTGAACCTGTAAGTGAGAACTTTTTCTACTATTATAACGCATGTGGGCAATGTTGTCTAAATAACTTTGCCCGTTATAAAATTCAATCAATAAGTTACTTGCCCAACGATTAATAAAGTAAATATTTGTTTTATATAAGTCATGTTATTTAGTGGGTGTCTCAAAATAATGTAGGTACTTACTGTACTAAAATAGTGCTTGTGTAGTGTAGATGTATCATCATCTGGTTCAGAGACCTCAGTGCGTTTTTTTACTGTAGAACATGTTAATCCAGGGTATTTATTACCTGTATGGCAAATTTCATGCAAATCCGTTCAGTAGTTTCTACGTGAAAGAGTAACAAACATCCATCCATCGCCATACTTAAAAAAAATGTTTAGAATTTTTTTGTAGAGAATTTATGTAGATTACTTATGTTTAGAACATTTTTTGCTGTGGTTTACGAGTTATTTACGAAAAACTAAATGGGACTTTACACAAACTCCTCCCCACCCGTTAGCTCTACCCCCACCCATCAGTACCTACTTTTAGTATGTGGTCTTAAACACCATCCCCTACAACTATGCCAAAATTGACTTATACGCGAGATTTCCCCGGAGAGGCAGTTTTTGGTCTTCGTTGGGTAGGCTATATACTCGTACCAGACACGTATTAAGTTTGAACACATGTCCTATATTCCTACTATGGTAGTTATCAGTTTATAAGTAATAGACAAAATATGGAGCCAATAAAACTATTTAGACTACTAACCAATTTTTCTGTACCACCTAATTCTTGTAATAAACAACACACTTACTTTACAACTTCTGACATCTTCTGACATGTTGTCTGTCATTGTACGAGTATGAGGGCTTCTTGTTTTTTTGTGCGTTATTTAATTTATTTCTCGGTGGTGACTATCCTAAAACACCTTAAATACCCAAAATACAGTGATAACGTAATTTAATAATAATTTCCTTACTCATAGATTGAGTGTTATGAAAGAAGTGTAAATGTAAAAGTTTTTTTTCGTAAATGAATTTTGTGGAGAAAAGCGACGCAGGTCAATCAGGCAGAGCACCTAAGCGCTCACTGTTTCTCTGCGTTGAAGTGACAGAGAAGCAATATGTCGTCGGCGTGGCGTAAGTCTTTGCTCATCAAAAATTTGGAAATAAAATAAATGCAAAGAAATTACGATTTAGATTTAAGAAATAACACGACAGATATTATTATTACGTTTTGTTTGTAAATCAGACTTAGTAATTTGATTATAGTGTCTTTATAAATAACGGAGTATTTTTGGTTTCTAAATCAAAGTAAGAGCTCACTTTGGCAATAAATCTATCGAGCCAAATTAGTTTAATCGTGTTTTGAAAGCAACGACTAACTCAGGAATACGATCAAGATTATCGTAATATTTTTTTTATTGCCACGAAGTACACCAATTTTATACCACGTCTGTTTTAAAAATAGCAGTGACTGGCGTAGGTCGCCTCTTAAATACTTCCCAAAGTTACTATTCCCACGCGGACGAAGTCGCGAGCAAAATCTAGTCATTTACAAAATAAATAAAAAAGCATAAAAATTAAAGAACAGAAGTATGATCGTATATCCGTATTGTCATCGTTTTTTAAAAGCGTCTTTCAATGAAAAACAGTCAAGATTGTTTATATACTTACCTATTTTCTAAAGCAAAAATCGCAATATACCTATTACATATTATTAATTTGAAGAACCGTTTGAAAAAATATTGTAACTATCGGTT
>NC_133480.1:9694580-9713860 GCF_025370935.1 Choristoneura fumiferana
TTATTATAATAAGTTTTGCGTTCACTATGTAAGCGACTAACTATATTGTGTTCTTTATTTATATTTTTAATGGTATAGAATGTACCTACTAGTGTAGGGATGCATATTGCATAATAATGGAAACATTAGAACTACTAATTATGTGCATGAGTAATCGGAAGAATTTATTTTTAAAATATGTTTTTGTATTGCTTTGTACAGCATTGTACCGGGGCCTCCGCCACATAGGTTAAGTGATGAGCATTTAATGATATCAATAATCAATAATTATTTATAAAATTGTTCAGCTGATTGAACAAACATAGAACACTTACGAAATCAAGTTATGTAATACGTGGCCATACCGCATCGGTTTACTTGTTAGTTTGTAGCATAATGTAGTCGAAAAGAAGCGCCGCGCAGAACAAAGAGATGGTGATTGTATCATAATGCATTTGTAACAATTGATTTGATTAGCGGCTTTTACAAGTTGTGTAATTTGATTGTATGTACATTATACAATTTAAAATTGTTGTTGTTGAAATAAAACATGGTACATAGATAATTTTTTTTTATTTACTGCCACTCAGTCACGGGAGAGTAAAAAGTCCATTGGTTATGTCTTCGGATGCTGTGTGCGCAAAACCTCTCGGAATGCCGCCGTGCTCGGCATAGAGATGGGTAAATCCGGATCTGAGGTTCAAGAGTGATTCTTAAGAGTCCACCCACGCCAAACGGCGCGAGCGGTTTTGTACCTCACCCCCGCGACCCCTCTGAGATAGATCGCGTGCAACCGCGATTTGTTCGTAGGCGTTATCTGACAGCGACGCGTTTTCGCGCGCAGCGCGGCGAAATACGGTACCGCTAAAGTTTTTCATAAATGTCAAAACGATCGTTTGTTATGGAGTTTGTATTGAATACGTCATATACTGACTGCTATGACAAGGCTATGACGTTACAATTTCCCACGTTCAAACTGATTCAATTTTATGCACTTAGGTAATTCGTTTTTATTAACTTGAAAATCGCCAAAATTACGAAAAATGTGAAAATTCGGTTATTATGAGTATTTTCAAAGCTGCATTCCAATACAATACAATGACTCTTTATTGTACTCCGGTCTGAGTGGAGAGCCTTGGGAGAGGCCTATTATGTCCAGCAGTGGACGTCTTTCGGGTGACACAATACTAAAGTTCACCTAACTTTTATTTTCTTAGGTACACTTTAATTTAACTATGGCCTATGAAATACACCTACATTTCTAAAAGTGTATTAGTAATTTCTTGCTAGAGAAATACCTATATCAAAATATTAAAAATTAAGCAAGATATATTTCTCAAAATGTAGACAAAACTGAAGATAACTTATAATACCTATACTCATTTAGGTAGGTATACACTAAAATATGGATCCATTTGCAGATAGGTATCGATTTTTTATTTGAAAACCAAAAACCTCATTTGCTTCGTACAGTCGGATAAAACATTCAAAGGACATAACATTGCCTGGCGGGCAATTTTTTCAATCACAAGTGGACATTATTTTGAGTAAAATTACCCACGTTTATAATTTTATAAAGCACTTACGTTTACAAACTTAAATTTTAATAAACACAAAATAAACATTGTACTTTGCTCTGATAACTGTTATTTTTATATGTTTTATGTACAATAGAGAGTTATAAACCCTTTATTGAACAAAAAATACTCATTCGTGACAATCGATTTTATAAGAAAATGGCCCTAAGGCAAAGTTGACGGTTTTTTGCCCAAAATTCAGAACCAACATAAAAAATACAACCGAATTGATAACCTCCTCCTTTTTTCTGAAGTCAGTTAAGCTCAGGCTTCTAATAGACTCTCGTTAATAATCCCCTTTTTACAGCCCTTAATGCACAATGTACTTTTGTGTCAATATTAGTTCCAATTCCAAATATTACCCGCTATGATCCTGTTACAACAAGGCCATAGTCGGTAGGAAAATACAAACTGAAATATAGATGCACAGAAAAACCAGAAAAAGAGACCAGCGTCCTCAGCATGACAGAGGTGTCAACTTCTAGATTTTTTCTCGCCTGCTTGCCTAAATATCAAAATTTTCCAGGCGTTACTCCAAACAGGGGACAGGGGGTCCTGTCAAAAATCAGCAATTTGTATTCAATCAGTGTTCTATCAATGTCGTATGTATACAAACACCTCTATATTATGTTTGAGTTTTCTAATAATTTTATCATATTTATGAGTTAAACGCTAATAACCAATAACAAATTTTAACAACAACAGTTTGTATATGACACTAAAAACACCGATTGAATACAGAACTAGGCCACGTATGTCCCTTATTTTTAATAGGAAGTACCACCTACAAAACTTTGATATTTCGGCAAGTAGTAGGTCAATGTATGGTTAATTCTTAGAAAAAAAGTTAGAGGTGTCACTACTTCAAAACCAAATAAAATAAATGTGTCTTTTTATTTGGTCTTTTTTTTAAATTTATATGATTTTTGAGTGGCGATGTAAATCTATATAAAGAACAACTTTAAAATTTGAAACAAATCGCTTGATTACATACTGATAATAAATACATTAAAAAAACAAAAGTCAAGAACTGACACAAGTAGGATATTCATACTCAACATAAATATTCTTGGAGATACGAGTACTCGCAGAAAAAACTGTGCCCATTTGATAAAAGGGACGGCTTACTAGAAAAACCAAACTATGAACTGTTACCTAACGACTAAATGCAATCACTTTGTCTGAATTAATAAATTATTTACTATTTTAATTGTACTTTAGATTTATAAAACTGGAGTTCCAAGAGTGGAGAAATTACGTATAAAGAAAGAAAGAAGGATATTTTATTAACACTAATACAAAAAGCACAAAGTGCAGTATTTGAACCTGTAAGTGAGAACTTTTTCTACTATTATAACGCATGCGGGCAATGTTGTCTAAATAACTTTGCCCGTTATAAAATTCAATCAATAAGTTACTTTGCCCAACGATTAATAAAGTAAATATTTGTTTTATATAAGTCATGTTATTTAGTGGGTGTCTCAAAATAATGTAGGTACTTACTGTACTAAAATAGTGCTTGTGTAGTGTAGATGTATCATCATCTGGTTCAGAGACCTCAGTGCGTTTTTTTACTGTAGAACATGTTAATCCAGGGTATTTATTACCTGTATGGCAAATTTCATGCAAATCCGTTCAGTAGTTTCTACGTGAAAGAGTAACAAACATCCATCCATCGCCATACTTAAAAAAAATGTTTAGATTTTTTTTGTATTTTGATTACTTATGTTTTAGAACATTTTTTGCTGTGGTTTACGAGTTATTTACGAAAAACTAAATGGGACTTTTACACAAACTCCTCCCCACCCGTTAGCTCTACCCCACCCATCAGTACCTACTTTTAGTATGTGGTCTTAAACACCATCCCCTACAACTATGCCAAAATTGACTTATACGCGAGATTTCCCCGGAGAGGCAGTTTTTGGTCTTCGTTGGGTAGGCTATATACTCGTATCAGACACGTATTAAGTTTGAACACATGTCCTATATTCCTACTATGGTAGTTATCAGTTTATAAGTAATAGACAAATATGGAGCCAATAAAACTATTTAGACTACTAACCAATTTTTCTGTACTTACCTAATTCTTGTAATAAACAACACACTTACTTTACAACTTCTGACATCTTCTGACATGTTGTCTGTCATTGTACGAGTATGAGGGCTTCTTGTTTTTTTTGTGCGTTATTTAATTTATTTCTCGGTGTTGACTATCCTAAAACACCTTAAATACCCAAAATACAGTGATAACGTAATTTAATAATAATTTCCTTACTCATAGATTGAGTGTTATGAAAGAAGTGTAAATGTAAAAGTTTTTTTTCGTAAATGAATTTTGTGGAGAAAAGCGACGCAGGTCAATCAGGCAGAGCACCTAAGCGCTCACTGTTTCTCTGCGTTGAAGTGACAGAGAAGCAATATGTCGTCGGCGTGGCGTAAGTCTTTGCTCATCAAAAATTTGGAAATAAAATAAATGCAAAGAAATTACGATTTAGATTTAAGAAATAACACGACAGATATTATTATTACGTTTGTTTGTAAATCAGACTTAGTAATTTGATTATAGTGTCTTTATAAATAACGGAGTATTTTTGGTTTCTAAATCAAAGTAAGAGCTCACTTTGGCAATAAAATCTATCGAGCCAAATTAGTTTAATCGTGTTTTGAAAGCAACGACTAACTCAGGAATACGATCAAGATTATCGTAATATTTTTTTTATTGCCACGAAGTACACCAATTTTATACCACGTCTGTTTAAAAATAGCAGTGACTGGCGTAGGTCGCCTCTTAAATACTTCCCAAAGTTACTATTCCACGCGGACGAAGTCGCGAGCAAAAGCTAGTCATTTTACAAAATAAATAAAAAGCAATTAACAATTAAAGAACAAAGAAGTATGATCGTTTATCCGTATTGTCATCGTTTTTTAAAAGCGTCTTTCAATGAAAAAACAGTCAAGATTGTTTATATACTTACCTATTTTCTAAAGCAAAAATCGCAATATACCCTATTACATATTATTAATTTGAAGAACCGTTTGAAAAAATATTGTAACTATCGGTTTAGTTTAAGTAGTTTATAACTTTTAAAGCTATTTATAAGTATTTTGAAAAAAAGTGAACTGATTTCGTTCTTCTCTTTATTATTATTATGAGAATATAGTTACAGCGGTTGAAAGTTGAAATGCTATATAGGAGAGTGCCATGTTAATCAATTCAAAAACCTCTTTTTTTGAAGACGGTTTAAACTGCTTGACAACTAAGTAAGTATCGCACTCAATTAGTTAGCGACCCGGAAAACCATGTTCGAAAACAACTAGTTCTGTGAATCTACAATCTGACTCAACATTTGTTTATGTATAAACCGAAACAAATAACATTGAAGGAGGATGATCCCATACGGATCGTCTAACCATAATATAATATAATGTGTGTGAGTGTATCTACTCCGACGCGTATGTCACAAATCACTTCTGGTGCTGTCACGCATGTCAATGGGACTGTAACTATACTCCATTGAAACTATCACATTACGTCACTTGCTATGTACTCAATTAGTGCAAGTTCTTTAAAACGCTAACTCAGTTGCTAGCGAGTTATTTAGACCGTACCTACGTGAGAAGCCTTATTAGAGGAAAAGTATGTAACATGGAGTTTTTATAGGGCGACAGGACAATTACCCGCGCTAAATAACATTATTTATAAAAAAATAAAACTTCTAGTTTATACGAGAAATATCTATAAAATTACGAATTTTACTATACGCGTAGACAGTATGACAACTTTATTATGGATTTCCCGTGAGACGCAATTAAAATAAACGCTAGGTTGTTTCAAAATAATCGTATTCAATTAATCCGTCTACTTACTGTAGAAACAAAAAGTGGCGGTAAGATTTATGTTTGATTAATCATCATCTGTATCTGTAAATTAATTATGTCACTAAATGAATGATTCATCGACCAACTGACTGATATAAAAAGGTTGCACTAAGAATGGATTTTATTTTAATTACCGCGGGATTCTTTACCTTTTTATTTTTGGACTGAATGCCAAACGAGCAAGTGGGTCTCCTGGTGGTAAGAGGTCATCATCGCCCATAAACATCTGCAACACCAGGGGTATTGCAGATGCGTTGCCAATCTAGAGGCCTAAGATGGGATACCTCAAGTGCCAATAATTGGATTTTTGATTAGTAAAGGTTCCTAATACTTTTTTTTATACTCCGACTCTTATATTATAATAATATGGTGTAATTTTCTCGCGACGCAACTTGGATCGTGTCGCAATGCATTGGTGCGTGTTGGAAGTTCTCCTGTGTTAGTTGCTATCAACTACTTAAATGTAAGCAAATCATTAATCTTATATATATAAAAGAAGAAACTGACTGACTGACTTATAGATCAACTCACAGCCCAAACCGCTGGGTCTAGAAACTTGAAATTTGGAATATATGTTCCTTAATAAGTATAGACGTGCACTAAGAAAGGATTTTTCGAAATTCCCACGGGATAGGGAATAAATAGGATTTATATTTTCACTTGAAAATGGTCCTATTTCCGTAAGTATAATTATTAGAAGCTTCAAATTTGGCATGCACGTAAGTAATACTAACAGCTAAAAACACTTTTCAGTATTTTACGAAATTCCTACGGGATAGTAAATAAATGGGATTTGTATTTTCACTTTTAGTTAATGACCCTATTTCCATAACTATAATTATTAGAGACTTCAAATTTGGTGAACAAGTTAGTACCTAATACTAACAGCTAAAAACAATTTTCAGGATTTATCAAAATTCCTACGGGATAGGGAATAAAATGGGATTTATATTTTCGCTTCAAAGTGGCCCTAACTCCGTAATTATAATGATTAGGAACTTCAAATTTGGCATGCAAGTAGGTAATACTAACAGCTAAAAACGGTTTTTCAGGATTTTCCGAAATTCCCACGGGATAGTGAATAAATGGGATTTGTATTTTCACTTTCAATTATTGACCCTTTTACCGTAACTATAGTTATTAGAGACTTCGAATTTGGCGAGCAAGTAGGTAATACTAACAGCTAAAAACAATTTTCAGGATTTATCAAAATTCCTACGGGATAGGGAATAAAATGGGATTTATGTTTTCGCTTCAAAGTGGCCCTAACTCCGTAATTATAAATATTAGAGACTTCAAATTTGGCATGCAGGTAGATAATACTAATAGGTAAAAACCTTTTCAAAGATTTTCCGAATATCCCACGGGCTAAAACGAATAAAGAGGATTTTATATACCAGAAAACGCATAAGCTAAACCAATAAAACTAGGGACTGGAGATTTGGAAAACTGATGTAAATCTGGTAACAATTATTTAGCAGTGATATCCTGCTCATCCTAGCGAGAATCGTCTCCGTACAAGGGTACTCCTCAAAAGTTGATGGCACACGCAAAAGACTTTACATGATTGTTAAATTTCAATGACAATGCGTTTGCAGCCAGGGTCGCCTGCTGATGACAGAACTCCTCAAGGGCTGTTAGCGTAGATACGAAATTTTACATGTACGTTCAACGAGCTGACACAATTACTTTGCTCACCCGCAACCTTTATGATAGCTACTTTTATGCCCATGCAATGTATGTTCATGCAGTTCCTCCATCTCCACACTGTAAGAACACACACAAATCACACAAATCCATCTATCACCACCGCCACTTTACACTGACGCGTTTCGAACTCAACCAGAGCTCATCTTCAGAGCAACACAACCAAAGAATAGGAAAATATCTCAACTTTGTTTTGTTCTTTGTTTGTTGGGGGTAATCTCTGAAACTATTGAGCTGATTTCAATAATTCTTTTATCAATAGAAAGATACACTATCCCTGATTGACATTAGACTACTTTCCGCGTAGTAAAAATAAGTTTCAATTTTGAGGCAGATTTTCAAAATTATTTCAGTAATAGAAAGCTACAATGTGTCTCTAATCGACAATTAAGAATGTTAAAATAGATCATAACAGTAATTCATGTCCCGCCGCAACTTTACAATTTCTCGTGATATAATCCTATATCGTGTATGAAGTCGCGGGCAAAAAAAACGCGTAGTATGTACTTTAACGTTTTCTAAAATTCCAACCCTGAATCAGCGAAGCAGGGTTTCAAAGTTGGTAAGAATCATAATTAATTACAATTACGTATGTAGGTTGATTTTTGTATTACAAAATTTGCACCATCTGTCTAAAAGAAAATCTGTCTGTATTTGTATTTCCATGTAATTATGAGTATTTCCATAAAATTAATCAAAACACGAAAAAAGGATCGCAGAAAGTAAATGTATGTTACTCCAAATTTAACACGAGCGAAGCCGCGGGCAAAAGCTAGTTTTATATACTATATTTGCGAACAAAGCCGTTGCAAAAGCTAGTACTATAATATATAATCAATCAATCACTTACATGGGATTTTTCGTTCAGGCTTTAGCATTCACTGACTACACAGCTCTGGATTAAGCGATTTGAGCGTCATTGCAGTGCAACTGCATGAAGTCGATAAGCAAATGCAAAATTACCTCTCTTTCCTGTGCAGTATAAACATAGGCATAACTTAGTCTGCAAACACAGCTTGTCACGATAAAAATATGTAATAAATAGCCAATTTAATGGGTAAACATATTCCCTATCCCTAATAAATCAACAATAAAAGATCGTGTAGTACAAAAATTATAACATCACCGATTGCGTAACCGTGAAAGTGAATTATTGTAATTCATCAAGTTACATCGAGTGCGAGTGTGGCGCGCATATAAACTAGATAGCGGGTTTACACTTTAAGAACAATTAATGCGTATGAATACAAAAGCCGTCTGTTCGCCCAAACATGTCGTAATACATCCTGTCCTCCCACGGTTGACCGTTTTTGGTCTGATGCGTTTACTTGCAATGTACTTTTACGTGAACGTGCAGAGAAATGTAATGTACCTAATGCTGGTAAAACTGTTGGCTGAAGGAAACGCTAGGTAACAGTACTGCTTCCGGCAATCGACTGTGAGCAATTAACGTACCTACTTAGCGCAAACTTTATGAGTACTTAGTTTAGTTCCGAGTCAACAAACTTGTACTCTTCCTTCCGAGAAGTTTATCTGCACGAGTTATTTCTCTCGTACAGTCACTTGCAATAATTAGGACAAAGCACTCTAATGGCTTAGAAATAAACTTGCTTTATATTTACTACGATTTTGTCTTAGGTACCAGGTAGTGTTGCGGGTGACTGTACACATACTACATCATTCACTATACCCCAGAATAGATAATAGTACTATACCTACTTCAACCTCCCGACGCTAAATTTCTGCTATCGCAATTTGAACCAAACGTCAATCAAGTAAAGTTCAAACATTATGTCATATATATATTACGCCAGGCCCCACGAGGATAAAGATAGTTAAGTACTACTGTAAACATAAAACATTAAATTTATTCCTTTGCAAGAATACATATACGTCCAAGGGCCCATTAATTTGGCTAGGTGATTCAAATCGTAATTAAATTACTAGGAACTCGGAGAGCCATAAAGTGTCCCAACAGCCAGCAAGGTAACAGCGTTATGAAATTAAATTTTATCCTATATCCGGGACACGGACGTGTTCGTCGATGATTTGGAGACACTTCTATCTAGAATGGGGAATGGATGATAATTTTAGGAACGCGTCTAACTTTTTTATCGATAGGAATAACCTTTCTAATGAACAGAAAAAATATCAGATTTTTAAGTAGCATCAATTAATAAAAAAAAAATTAAAGAGTTTTCTTTACCGACAAATTACGATAGTCCGGTCGGTTACGGGTTGTGCCCAGGACAAAAAAGAATTTATCTGTCTTTGTCTCGTTCGTTTTGACAGGTGACACTCTTTACCGGCCCGGATAATACCGAGCCTGTTTTTCATGTACACACCCATAGAAGCTCATGCCAGTTTCTTTTCTTTTTTAATGTTTTTTATTCTGGGCTAAGGAACAACCCATAACCGACCGGACTGTCGTAATTTGGCGGGCAAGAAAACTTTAATTTCTTAAAATTAATTGATGCTACTTATAAAATCTGTTATTTTTTTCTGTTAATTAGGAAGGTTATTACTATCCATAAAAAAAGTTTCAAGCGTTTTTTAAATTTTCATCCATTCCCCATTATGTTATTTTTCGCACCTCATTGACGAGCTTAGCATTTTTTTTATAACTGTAAGCCAGCATGTATTCTTAATGAATATTTAGATAAATAACTGCTGTAAATTAGTTCCCTTGCAGTGATCAACAAAAACAATTACGTACTCGTATAACGTGTCGTCCGAACCACTTTTTTCTGTCAACTAAGAAAGAGTCAAATAAGTCACCACGTCGGGACTGATATTTCCTTTCATAAATAAACCATAATGCAAATGCACGACGAAACCATTTATGTGGATCTTTGTCTAGCTAAATTTTAGCAAGTTACTTTTCAAATTACGACTGACAATTAAATCATCAAATGAAATTAATGTTCTTTTCCGTTGCTTCAGTTAACAGACATCGTGAACGCGATGTCGTCGCGCGGCGAGCTGCCGCTAGAGCTGGCTCTGCGCGGCCGCAGCCCGTCGATCGCGACGACGCTGCTTCAGCACTGCGCGGACGCCGACGCGCGCGGTGCCCGCGGCCGCACGCTGCTGCACCGCGCCATCGACTCGCAGGACTCCTTCTCAGCCAAGTTTCTGGTCGACAACGGGGCTGACTCCAATCTCACTACCAAGTAAACTTAAAGGCACTTTTTATCATTCGGTATCTCAAAAAAATAACTTATTCTGCTATATTACACTGCCACATTTTTGAAACTGCTGTGTCTAATCTTTGAAACAGACTAATGAATGACTAAAACATAAATACCTAGTAGCCATAAATAATCATAGCAATCTGGAGCGTAGTTTAGTATTGATCAACCATAGTCATAATACTAGGTCGGTGTCCTCAGGTAAATATGAAGTGCCCCGAGTGACCAACTACTTCGGCGATAGAACATTAAACAAAAGACTTACCGTATTTGTTTAACAGCTTACCTGATAACATCCGCCTAGAAACTGATAAAAATAATTTTAAAAAGATCCTTAAAAAGTATTTAGTAGAAACTCTTTCATAGTTGTAACAATAATTATAAAAAAATATGTAAGAATAAACTACACATTACATTATTTTATATTTGTATAGAGACTGTATCCTGCAGACAAACTGTGTAAACAGTTTTGCAGGGCTATGTGCAAAAAAACTATGTAAAAATAATGTCAAATAAATACTTTTTCATTCATTCATTCATGTATTTACGCCCTAGTTGTAGGGCTATTCTCAATATTCTTATTGTATTTGTAGAGAGGAGGGTGATACAGCGCTGCACCTTATAGCCGCGTTGACTTCAAGCTCCTGCGATGAGGAAACCATGGACCAAATGGCTGAGATTGTTGAAGTAATGATTGAAAAAGGCGCCGATATCAATCGACAAAACAGAAAGGGTTTGTAAGTATAACTACTTCCTACAACACAAATAAAAACGGAAACTGTGACTATAGTATATTTCTTTGTATTCAAGCACACCTCTCCATCAAGCTGTCATAGCAAGAAATCAAAGGATATTCGACCTCCTACTCAAACAGCCGTCACTGGATACAAACCTGCGGACTCTGTCAGACGAACACCCACCACTCTACTATGCATTGGTCGACGACAGACGCGCCTCCATATCCTCCAGTGAAACATTAGTAATGAACGGTTCCAATCCTTTCGACACGCCCGTAACGAATAAAACCGCCTTCACGGAGGACCCCGTGGAAGGCAAGACTGACAGTATTGTAGAGAGAGGCTTCGCTGCTAAATTGTTGGGCAAAGGATGTCAGGCGAATCCAGTTTATTCTGGCTCTGGCGATAGCTTGCTGCACGTATTGGCCCAAGGATGGTTTGAGGTATGTATGGCAGCTACTACTACGTATCGCGAAACGCGCGCAAGTTTGCAAAAATGCAGTTTTTTGAAAATTGCTGTGCTTATTGGTGGATCTTAGTTGCATAACCACCGAGTGGCTTCTGTAACACCGAGTCATGTTCGGGCAAACTATCTGCTGAAATATTTCTTTGATAAAGTTTTAGAACATAATGGGTGTTTTTAGGATTCAGCAGTATTTCTAACTGCTCATCTGAACGGAGATTTGAATCACACCAACGAAGCTGGTCTGACAGCCTTACATAGTGCCTGCGCCAACGGGCTAGCACGCCTTACCAGTGCGCTTTTAGAGCACGGGGCCCGGCCAAATCTGCAGACCGCTTACGGGGAACACGAAGACACAGTTTACAGGTCAGTTCTGTTGTGGTCCTGTTAAAATAGCCTCTAAATAGTTTCTAAAATTTCTACTAAAACTGACCAAATGGTTTTTTTTTTAGACAAACTCCACTACACTTGGCCGTGTTAAGTAATCATGAAACTGCCGCCCTCGCAATTCTCGAGCATAAAAAACTAATCGAAAAGGGCGAAATGCCAGCCAACGACAAAAGTAACGTCACGTTGCTGCCGAATCTTAACTTGAAGAACTCCGAAGGCGACACACCGGTCAGCCTTGCGTTATCTGAAGGTAAAAATAATTGTCTAATGGAAAAAAAAACATCAGGCACACATAACAGTCAAAACATATCTCAACATGAAAAGGTGCACGAATAATCAGATCTATCTGACTTACGTAAAGTCGGACACACGTAGGAATCCCTTTAATCTTTGTCTCTTACGTAATTGGGCGTTTGCAAAAAAGTGTACTCTTTATTTTTTTTAAATTTTGGAAAAAATATGGTGTTTCCTTCTCAGAATCAAGAGCACAATCGATTCCGATAGTTTAAAAAAATTACCCTAAAAAAAATTTCAGTTTTGCGAAGTTTTTTTTTTCATACACTCAGTGTGGGCTTGACAAAACTGACTCATACATAACATTCACATTTTTTGTATGAAAAAATGGGGACATATTTTTAAACGATCAGAATCAATTATGCTCTTGATTCTGAGTAGGCAAAGCCATACTATTTCCAAAATTTCAAAATAAAGAAAGGGTACACTTTTCTTTGAAAACGCCCAATTAACTGAATCGCATTTAGGAAAAAATATCACTAGATTGTAACAAAGTTGCTCTACAATGACCCTAGAACTATGTACTGTTACAATTATTCTGTGACGCAAATGTCGGCACTGACCCCACAATGAAGTTCATTTCAAACTCGCCGCGCGAAAGGCAAAATACTCCGAAAAAGTATTCTACATTCGAATAATCTCTCTTCTGAACTCACAAATTCAGATAAATGTTTTTAACAGGACATAAGAATCTGGTGGAACCCCTCATTGAAAGTGGCGCGGACCCGAACGTTCGCAACGGCAAAGGATTCACAGTTTTACATCAAGCTATTGTAGAAGAAGATTCTAGAACAGCTATTTATTTACTCGACCACGGAGCCGATATGGATGCTTTGTAAGTTTGTAATGTGTTTTAAGTAAACATATTTATTTTTTGTTATGTTTGCTTTATGTTAGTTGTGGTTTGCTTCCCCGATCTGATAAACTAATTCGAAAACAATTCTGTACTCGTATGTAGTCCGCCAATTTTATTTATGGGTCTTCTAGGACTTTTTCTCTAGAAATTTCATAAAGGTCCAGATAAAGACATATAAGTAGTACCTACGGTATTTGTCAACACCTGAATTTGACATATAAGTATTATGAAAATATAGATTTATCCAATATTTATCGAAGAAAAAAGTTTCTACCTAAACAACGCTTTTCTCCGTATAGTAGGTATGGCGCTACTCGCGTGTGACGTCACACGTTAATATTTCTTTCTTTGTCCAATCTTGAAGTAAAAGATCCCGTTCGATAACATGCATTCTCAAGCTTTGATTTATAAAATAAATCAATATGAATAAAAAACAATAAAAAGTTCTAGACCCTTATCATATTGATGATCAATTCACGTTGCTGAATTATACTTTAAAATAAGAACTATGTTTTTGCCGTTAAAATAATGTCCAATCTTCAATAGTCTGCGCCTCTTATCGCTCACCCCGGCAATGAATATCTCTCACTGAACCTTAAAATATATCTAGGCCATGCTTACATTATTGAAAATAAAAAAATCTGATCATTGACATGACATTATGAATAAGTCTTGGTAAAGAGGTATTTTGTGAGTAGAACGCATCATCGCGTCGGTCTTATATTAAAGTTGAGTTATTCTGGTTGACAAAACTTATTCCGATACAAATGTTTTCATATTCTTAGCGTTTAACGTGTCTGTGTCTATTTAATAGAACGGAAGCTGGTGAGACGCCGCTACAGCTCGCTATTCACTGCCGCCTGGGGCTGGTAGTTGAAGCCCTCTGCGTTAGAGGCGTCGACATGAGTCGTCTGGACGCCAATGGGGTGCCGCCGCTCTGGGCCGCCCTCGACTCCGGACAGGAAGAAGTTGCTAGCGTAATTAGTCTTACCACTACAAATATTGCATTGTAATAGAAAGTCCGTCAAATCACAGGCTATGGTCTCTCCACTGTGGCTAATACTATACATAGCGGCACAAGTTTTGGCCCACTCTACACACAAAATTACCTATTACTGCATACATTTGAGGGCCAGATTTTTTGCCGCTCAGTATATTATGTGACATGGAAGTAAGATACGTCAAACTAATACACCACTGCCATTATAAAAGTTACTAAAAGACCTAAAAAAACGTAGAACTTATTTCATAGTTGTGTTCGCGTTATTTAAATTGATAAATTGGTATCAATAATACCTACCTGATGAGCTCATCTTTATTTTGTATGACTCATAACGAGTCAGTGTTCTCGTCGGAATACTAAGGCCGTTTCAAATAACACCGACCAATATAAGGTACGTGAGGTATTCATATATACATAAAGGTGTCGCTTTCTTTAGATTTTAGTGCGGAATGGCGCTGATGCTGATTGTTGGGGACCTGGCCCCGATGGATGCTTACAGACTTTATTACACAAGTGAGTACTTAACAATTCTTCCTAGTAACTTTGCCATTAGACTAAGATATCTAACTGTTCAGACTGTTCTTATATCACCACAATTCTGTCGCGAAATACAGTTCAAGAGAACGTGAATTCGTGACTTTTGTGGCGTAGTATTTAAGTTACTATAATTATAAAGAATTTACTTGAAATATGTAGTCCGTAATAAGACATTATTCAACTAAAATACACGTTTTATTCAAATACCACGTCCATCCGTTTACGGCGATCATACCTACTAAGGATGTGATGTCGCGTTTGCAGGTGCGTTTTACCAGACTTTGAAATTACTTAGTAAATACGTAAAATGCACGGCCACGATAGACAACGGCGTGTCAATAAGAACTGCTGAGGAATATTTACTGCATTGGATTCCTTGGGTGTTAATAATGTTGGTGATCTGCGTCCTATTAATAATTATCATTGTACGTTATTACCACAATATATATATATAAGCTAATAGCTAAAGCAGTATGGAAGCTACGAACAAATCGATCGAAACGAATACACTCACACAGACGCGTGCTCTATACGTCCCCGAAGGGGGTCTCGCGGTACTGCAGTCGCGGGTGACGGGTCGAGACGAGTATAAGCCGCGTTGCGTTGTTTCAATTGCGTGCGCCCCAGACAATCCGTGATATTAAAAACTATGCCTGGAAAAATATTGTGCAGTGTATAGCTGCTTGAACACGGATCCTTCAAAACCGGGGCTTTCTTTTTTTAAACTCCCCGCTGATGTTGAAAGGTAAAATGATTTGATTTTCTTTTAAATAAAACATTTGGTTGTTTTGGTGATAGGTAGGTATTGCCCACTGACTTGAAGGCCATAAATTGTGTTAAATTGTTTAAAAGACGACTCAGGGTTTATTTGTTTTACGCTGTAAGTGATTCTTTTAATGATAGTTTAAATTAGTTGTAAGAAATATGTACCTAACTATCGTTCTACCAGTTTCTCAGTTGTTGTTTTTTTTATATTATGTTTATTGCATTATGATTTAAAAAGAGGCTATATTTAATAGATTTTAATATCCAACACAATGTCAATGTTATTTTTAGCTATTCGACCGTCCGAAATACAGCGCGTACTAAACCTTTTTATTTTTTTATTTTACAAATAATAAGTGGACAACCCTAACGCTCTATTGGAGCGTAGGTATTTATCTCAAAAAATATGCCTAGCTTCCATACTGCTTAAGCTTATGTATATACTGGGTTATTACCGACTAAATATTTTATGTTATTTCTTTATATTAGATGATATTAGTAACTTACATACTACGGCACACTTTTGCGGCAGTTAATTAATGCCTACTCTAATAGTAGGTATCTCCCCACTCCAGGGCTATAGATGAAAACAAGGAGTCGCTGGCGACTTTCTTGATCCGGTCTGGCTGCGATGTAGAGTCGCCGCGGCGCGCAGGAGCCAGCGGCGAAGGCAGCGAAGTGGCGGCCGAGCGTCAAGCGCCGTTGCATCTTTGCTGCACCTGGGGGCTCACTGACGTCATACAGGTAGCGAAAATACCCCAAAATTTTTCAGTTTCATAAGCGTCAGTTCACACCGAGACACGAAGCAGCACAATTACTAGCACCTACTAAAACTCCAATGTCAAAACGATAATTTTCCACAGACCCTCCTGGAACACGGGGCCAACATAAACTCCAAAGATTCAGAAGGCAAGACTCCGCTTCACATTGCTATAGAGAACCAGCACGCGGCCATCATCTCTCTCCTTCTCTCCCAGCCGGGCATAGACTTGTCGGCAAGAGACAACAAAGGCGTGTCGCCGTTCGCGGCCGCTCTCACGGCGAGGAATAATAAGGCAGCTCAAGCCATACTTGAGAAGAATCCCTCGGCTGCCGAACAGGTACGTAAATTAAAATATTTTGCAAGGCATTGTTTTAGTTTCCTGAAAGCCATTATACATTTTTGGGAAAGTTTTTTTAGTACATACATAACGGGAAGGACTGACAGCAAACAAGAAAAATGTCAATTTGACTGACAGTTGACACTTGCATAATTATGCTCATTTTACATAAAACAAAACACTGTTGGAAATATGACCGAAATATGAAATTGAATATCCAAATATATATATAATATATTGAGGTTCCAATCTGGGTCATGATTTAATTTGTTCGACTGTACTGAAAGACAAAATGAAATTCGTCACCGACATAGCTGGAAAAATATGCAAGTTGAAGTGGCAATGGGCGGGCCACATCGCTCGAAGTACAGATAACCGTTGGGGGGAAAAAGTCCTCGAGTGGCGACCACGAACCGGAAGACGAAGCGTTGGCAGGCCTCCCACCAGGTGGACTGACGACATCGTGAGAGTTGCGGGAAACCGGTGGATGCAAGTGGCGAGTTGTCGTTCATTGTGCCGTTCTAAGGGGGAGGCCTTTGTTCAGCCGTGGACGTCTTCCGGCTAATGATGATGACGATGATGATTACTGAAAGACCACATTTCTGTGTCCACATTCTAATCCTTTTCCAGGCCCCGCTAATTTAGATACGCTATTACAGAATCATAGTTTTATATTGTTTATTTAAGAGGGATTAATTAAAAAACGAATAATATTTTTAACGACTGAATATTTATTTACATTTGCACTTTGCCTATGCCTGGAAAGGGGTTAAATAATCACCAGAGTTGCGTCTAGACGCGAAGTGCCTACAAAGATCAGAAGCTAAATCCTTAAAATTACATCTGTTGTTTATTATAGGTGGACAAAAAGGGTCGAAACTTCCTTCACGTGGCGATACAGAAGTGCGATATGGAGAGCGTGATGTTCCTACTGTCTATCGAGGTGGACGTCAACTCGCGCATCCAGGATGCGACGCTGGCGCCGCCGCTGCACCTGGCGGCCGCTGTGGGAAATGAAGTGCTGCTCAGGAGTCTGCTACTAGCCGGTGCCAGGCCTAATGACAGGGATGCTCACAAGTAAGCTTATTACGAGTTTGATATATATTTTACTGATGCTTCAGCGCATTGCAACGTGAACTTTGCGTGATGATATTTCACGAACGGAAGTTGTATGATGTCAAGACGGTTCCGTGATTTTATAGGGCGCGAGGCGGGTCAGTTTGAGTGCTATTTGTTTTAGATTTCAATAGAGGCCGGCCTCACGCAGCGCTGCATTACATGAAATAAACACGCCGCGCTGGCGCCGGCGCCGTGCCCCGGTGCGAGTTAGCGGAGGCCTTAAGGGGTTTGCTCCTGGTTAGCTCATGAGCAATGTCCCGTTAGATGGCGCTGTTATCAATAGTTCCTTTTTTCAGGTTTTTTTCGTAAATTATGAAGAATTATTTCACCAAAAACTAGTGGCGGGAGTATCTAAGCGTAACCGATTTTTTGACCCCACACTCGAAATGAAATATTTCGCCAAAGCCGCAAACGAGGTGCTTTACTTTGAACGTCAATTGCGGCCGTATACGGACACTAGGAGCTCACGCCACACTCAATAGACAGCGCCAGCTAGCGAAAGTCTATTGCGACACTTAGCTACCCGATCGGGGTACTCCTTCGGTAATATTCACATTTTTTATCGAGTCACGAAATTTGTACCAACTGTACTTTACTCGAAAATTTTACTACGACCTATAAAATTTATAGGTATTTTATTGATAATTAGAAGCAGGGTCTTGGATAACTGTTCGCATATTATAATACGAGCCAAACGCCTTTCAAGTGTTCATAATATGTGTACGATAAATGAGAAATTACCGAGATTCTGACCACGGTTTCTTGTCTTGGTTGATGGTCTTGCTATTATTCAGGTTATATTTATAGTTACTTTTCGTAGTTACTACTCTTGTTAATGTGGGTCATGGTCGTCGGTTGAAAATCGGTAGCAATGTACAGGACGAGTTTCTTGGGAAAATAGTGCGGTGGTTTGTCCTTACCTTCCCGCCGCAGAGCTGGAGTTGGAATTCGTAGTTAGCAATAGAGAGCGCTGCCACCAGAGGGCTCTTAGTCACCTTGTACGACACGCACAGAAATGCACAGGCAATCAAGTTTATCAAGGGCATCCGTAAGGCCAAAGTCCCTTAAGACGCTGTTACACATGCTCTTTAGTAGCAAGAAGCATGCTACTATTGAGCAAATGCTAACTAGTAGCATGTGTGAACAGGACATGCTACTATCGAGTGCTTATTAGTCGCAAGCTCGAGACGGGGTGGAAGGGGAAAGGTAATAAGCAAGTGTGAACGCGTTTGCTTCAGTCCATGAGCATGCTCATAAGCATTTCTTATAAGCATGCTAGTAACGAGCATGTTGTAACAGTGCGTTTAGACATACCTAATTTGTTATGAACAGTGCTTCGGTAAGCTCTTTCTATCAAAAGAGGTAATAAAAAGCATACAGAGTTTACTAAACCTAATTATCATCATCATCATCACTCAATTCTGTGGTAAGACTTTGGTAGAGAATTAGTAATCATAAGCTGAATATCAATTATTAATAAGTTGCTAACCATGAAAAGAGTTGAGAAGAGTTTATCTAGGCTCTGCATCTGGATTTCTCAGTTCGTATATATAATACTAGCTTAATCCCGCGGCTTCGCTCCCGTTGAAGAAAAAAATTCTATTCTGTAGTGTAGGTATTCGAATTAAAAAAACTTCTGGGGCACCTCTGCGATCCTCAAGGAGTATTCCATAATCTCCAATTGTA